>NC_061518.1:22572500-22772500 GCF_022379125.1 Scophthalmus maximus | reverse complement strand
CATCGTTACAATTATGTATACAAGCAGGTACAGTAAATGACCAACTTCGAACTGCTTAACTAGTGGACACGTGAACACACTATTTATTGATGATCCTTATCATGATTATTTTGTCAATTAAACAATTAATCATTTGCATCAGCAAAAAGCTAAGAGGGTCGTTTTCAATTTCAAAAAGCACAAGGATTATGTAATTTGTTTTTTTACTTTTTCTGAGTAACACATTTTAATGTAATTTAGACGGGAAGACAGCAATTATTCCTCAAAATGGAGAGACAGGATCTAAAGAGATGTTACCCATAATGCTTGAAGATGAAGATTCTTCTTCAATTATTTAAAACTCTGTTACTGTTTATTTAATATTTATTTATCATGTGATGTAATTATTTTTTGAATTAATGATAGTTTTTATAGTTAATTTTAATTTCTTAATAGTTGAAGACCATATAAACTATTTTCAAATACTCCACCCAGTGAACCATCAATTTCACTACATCTAATGAAAACAGATAAGAAAACCATGTTGAAACGGTAGGTTTGTCTGGAGTCCTCCCTTCAGAGGTTTATTTAGGCCTAGCAGTGTGGACCCCAGCCCATAATAATCCTGCAGACACACCTGTAGAGGAGAGTATAAAGACCCTGGTCAGCACTGAGTCAAACATAAAGCATCAGGAGTGTCTCCACAGCAGCTCTCCACAGAAGCTCCACAGCCTCCAGACCGACCCTGAAGATGACTCCCACTGCCAGCCTGCTGCTGCTGCTCCTGCTCGGCCTCTCTCAGTCTCTTCCTCTCCAGGAGGAAGAAAGCGAGGAAGAGGCCCCTGACGACACCGTTGACATCACCACCAGGATTCTGACCTCCAACAACGGCACCGATGAGATCCTGCTGGAAGGAGACCTGCTGGCTCCCAGAACCAGAAACGCCATGAGGTGCTGGTCCCAGAGCTGCCTGTGGAGGAAAGGCTCCAACGGCTTGGTCGTGATCCCCTTCACCGTGAGCAGAGAGTTCACCAGCTGGGAGAGGCAGAAGATCGACTCCGCCATGAAGTCCTTCCACAGCAGGACCTGCATTCGCTTCGCCCCCCGTCAGAACGAGCGCGACTACATCAGCTTTGAGAACAAAGCCGGATGTTTCTCCGCTCTGGGCAGAGTGGGAGGCAGACAGGTGCTCTCTCTCAACAGGCAGGGCTGCATCTACCACGGCATCGTCCAGCACGAGATCAACCACGCTCTGGGCTTCCAGCACGAGCAGACCAGGAGCGACCGCGACAACCATGTCAGGATCAACTGGGAGAACATCAACCCACAGATGGCCTACAACTTCTACAAGCAGTCCACCAACAACCTCAACACTCCCTACGACTACTCCTCCATCATGCACTATGGAAAAACTGCCTTCTCCATCCAGTACGGAAGAGACAGCATCACCCCCATCCCCGACCCCAACGCCCAGATCGGCCAGAGGCAGGGCATGTCCTACTGGGACATCATGAGGATCCACAGGCTCTATGGCTGCTAACAACAATGTTGACGCCTCATATACTAAATTGACAATTTTCCTGTTTGTGTTTTATATTCTGTAATGAATCAAAAGTGACTACAATATATGATAACAATGGTAAAGATTACAGGTCCTTTTACCACATTCTTTCAAACAGTCAGAATATATGAACCCAACAAGCCTAAACTGTCTATAATAAAGATAAAGAAACATGATTGTTGTTGTGTCATTGTTTTACCTTTTATTAGTGTTTCAAATTGCAGATATTTTACATTAGCAGTCATTAGTCATTGAATATGTGCAAACTACTTTAAGCAGGAGTCTCTTCTACAATTCTGCTTTCTCTATAATTTTCCAGTTGTCTAAAGAATGAGAGAAATGCCCCCCAGTAAAAAGTAGTCAGGTTGACATTACAACAATAGTACTATAAATTATAAAATATATAAAATAGTACTGAAAATACATCAACATATGTTCCGCATTATTGGGTAAAAAAAAACATAACATATGAAAACATGTATGTGTTTAAAAAAATCTTTTTTCAGACATTAAAGGTTTGAAATTTACATTTTTACATCTGTAATAAACTCTGGGATGTGATACACACTGTATATGTATTTCACTGAACTGAACTACTGAATGACTGTGACTCAAAGCAAGGGACTCTAGTACAAGCTGTAGGTAGAATTTACTATGCACTAATTTCTTAAGATTTGTATAACATATTTGATAGTTTAATTGAATACAGGCTTTGAGTGGCAACCTTTAATTGAGGAGAAATACAAAGCTACATTCTTTATATATGTCTACAGCTCTAATGACAATGAAGACATGGACATTTTGCATGCACTTTTGAGATGGTCCCTAACTTAAGCTCATAATTCCCCCACCTTCTGTCAAGACACATTAACTGCACCTCTGTGTTTTAGCTAGAAGCCTATTTGATTGCATTTTTAAAAAGTCATCAGAAAAAGTCATGCTACTTTGACTTTTTTATTTAATATCATTTTAAATTTATACAGTGATCATCTGGTTTACTCTCATAATAAATTAAAAAGCCTGCCTTGAGGAACATCTCCATCGGTGTCAGTGTTGATCACTCATATTGTTAGTCAGTCCACCACTTCTGTCCAGAATTGAATATCTAATCAATAACCAGATACATTGTCATGGAATTTTAGAAACATTCATGGTCCCAACATGATGAATCATAATACTTTAGAGATCCCCTGACCGAATTTCCTAAAGCACCACCAAAAGCGTTTTCCTTTTCCTGTGACAAATTCCAACATCTACACAATAGGTTGATAAAGCCTTTGATTGAACATTCATGGTTCCATAGCATTGATCTTCACGACTTTGATACATAACATTCTCCATGTAGCACCACAATAGGGTCAAGATTACTTGTCCAATACTTTGGTTTATGAACAAATATCGTCAGATCTAATGACATTTCCCTTTGACCTAAATGCACTTTGTGTTTATTACTAATTAGAAAATATTAGCATGCTAAGACATAAAATTGTTTCATCAAAATGGTAAATGGTTTAGCATCAGCATGTTAATATTGTTATTGTGAAATGGTTAGCATTCTGACTATAGCATTTAGTTGAAACCATAATTTTGCCTGAGTAGAGCCTCACAAAGCTGCTCGCACAGCTGAAGATCTTAGTCTTGTTCAGATTGTTTGATATTTACTTCTCTGAAACTTGAATTTGTAAATGTGTGACTCAAATGCAATAACAATATATGAGAAGCATAATCAGAGGCGAACGACACCACTGTGTCTGTAGCCTGTAGCCTATTTCATTACATTTGAGAAAATCATCATGAAAAGTCATGCTACTTGGACTTCTTGTGGTTCATATCGTTTTCACTTTCCACAGACAGTGATCGTCTGGATTACTCTGATGATAAATAAAAAGTCTAAATTGTCACTATTCTACTTTATTAAAAATATTGCTGAACCTTCATGCTCAATTAAAAGCCGCCACTGAAAAAAAAGGTTTAGGGTTGAATTATCTTGGATGTAACAGAGTGTGGATGGTGTCGGTGTGTTTTGGATTTTACTGAATTATTACTCTGATAAAATGATGTGAAGTTTGTGACTAATAATATAGGAAGTCACAAGTAAATAAACATATGAAACACAATTTAATTTAGTGTATTTCTTCTAAGATCATTTAAGGTCTTATTGGTTGACCACCAAGTAATGTGTTTGGTTTTTAAAATTCCCAACATGTAAACCTGTGTTCATCCAGCTACTGATCAGAGATAACAAACCGTGTTGAAACAGTAGGTTTGTTCGTGGAGTCCTCCCTTCAGAGGTTTATTCAGGCCTAGCAGTGTGGACCCCAGCCCATAATAATCCTGCAGACACACCTGTAGAGGAGAGTATAAAGACCCTGGTCAGCACTGAGTCAAACATAAAGCATCAGGAGTGTCTCCACAGCAGCTCTCCACAGAAGCTCCACAGCCTCCAGACCGACCCTGAAGATGACTCCCACTGCCAGCCTGCTGCTGCTGCTCCTGCTCGGCCTCTCTCAGGCTCATCCTCTCCAGGAGGAAGAAAGCGAGGAAGAGGTCCCTGACGACACCGTTGACATCACCACCAGGATTCTGACCTCCAACAACGGCACCGATGAGATCCTGCTGGAAGGAGACCTTCTGGCTCCCAGAACCAGAAACGCCATGAGGTGCTGGTCCCAGAGCTGCCTGTGGAGGAAAGGCTCCAACGGCTTGGTCGTGATCCCCTTCACCGTGAGCAGAGAGTTCACCAGCTGGGAGTGGCAGAAGATCGACTCCGCCATGAAGTCCTTCCACAGCAGGACCTGCATTCGCTTCGCCCCCCGTCAGAACGAGCGCGACTACATCAGCTTTGAGAACAAAGCCGGATGTTTCTCCGCTCTGGGCAGAGTGGGAGGCAGACAGGTGCTCTCTCTCAACAGGCAGGGCTGCATCTACCACGGCATCGTCCAGCACGAGATCAACCACGCTCTGGGCTTCCAGCACGAGCAGACCAGGAGCGACCGCGACAACCATGTCAGGATCAACTGGGAGAACATCAACCCACAGATGGCCTACAACTTCTACAAGCAGTCCACCAACAACCTCAACACTCCCTACGACTACTCCTCCATCATGCACTATGGAAAAACTGCCTTCTCCATCCAGTACGGAAGAGACAGCATCACCCCCATCCCCGACCCCAACGCCCAGATCGGCCAGAGGCAGGGCATGTCCTACTGGGACATCATGAGGATCCACAGGCTCTATGGCTGCTAACAACAATGTTGACGCCTCATATACCAAATTGACAATTTTCCTGTTTGTGTTTTATATTCTGTAATGAATCAAAAGTGACTACAATATATGATAACAATGGTAAAGATTACAGGTCCTTTTACCACATTCTTTCAAACAGTCAGAATATATGAACCCAACAAGCCTAAACTGTCTATAATAAAGATAAAGAAACATGATTGTTGTTGTGTCATTGTTTTACCTTTTATTAGTGTTTCAAATTGCAGATATTTTACATTAGCAGTCATTAGTCATTGAATATGTGCAAACTACTTTAAGCAGGAGTCTCTTCTACAATTCTGCTTTCTCTATAATTTTCCAGTTGTCTAAAGAATGAGAGAAATGCCCCCCAGTAAAAAGTAGTCAGGTTGACATTACAACAATAGTACTATAAATTATAAAATATATAAAATAGTACTGAAAATACATCAACATATGTTCCGCATTATTGGGTAAAAAAAAACATAACATATGAAAACATGTATGTGTTTAAAAAAATCTTTTTTCAGACATTAAAGGTTTGAAATTTACATTTTTACATCTGTAATAAACTCTGGGATGTGATACACACTGTATATGTATTTCACTGAACTGAACTACTGAATGACTGTGACTCAAAGCAAGGGACTCTAGTACAAGCTGTAGGTAGAATTTACTATGCACTAATTTCTTAAGATTTGTATAACATATTTGATAGTTTAATTGAATACAGGCTATGAGTGGCAACCTTTAATTGAGGAGAAATACAAAGCTACATTCTTTATATATGTCTACAGCTCTAATGACAATGAAGACATGGACATTTTGCATGCACTTTTGAGATGGTCCCTAACTTAAGCTCATAATTCCCCCACCTTCTGTCAAGACACATTAACTGCACCTCTGTGTTTTAGCTAGAAGCCTATTTGATTGCATTTTTAAAAAGTCATCAGAAAAAGTCATGCTACTTTGACTTTTTTATTTAATATCATTTTAAATTTATACAGTGATCATCTGGTTTACTCTCATAATAAATTAAAAAGCCTGCCTTGAGGAACATCTCCATCGGTGTCAGTGTTGATCACTCATATTGTTAGTCAGTCCACCACTTCTGTCCAGAATTGAATATCTAATCAATAACCAGATACATTGTCATGGAATTTTAGAAACATTCATGGTCCCAACATGATGAATCATAATACTTTAGAGATCCCCTGACCGAATTTCCTAAAGCACCACCAAAAGCGTTTTCCTTTTCCTGTGACAAATTCCAACATCTACACAATAGGTTGATAAAGCCTTTGATTGAACATTCATGGTTCCATAGCATTGATCTTCACGACTTTGATACATAACATTCTCCATGTAGCACCACAATAGGGTCAAGATTACTTGTCCAATACTTTGGTTTATGAACAAATATCGTCAGATCTAATGACATTTCCCTTTGACCTAAATGCACTTTGTGTTTATTACTAATTAGAAAATATTAGCATGCTAAGACATAAAATTGTTTCATCAAAATGGTAAATGGTTTAGCATCAGCATGTTAATATTGTTATTGTGAAATGGTTAGCATTCTGACTATAGCATTTAGTTGAAACCATAATTTTGCCTGAGTAGAGCCTCACAAAGCTGCTCGCACAGCTGAAGATCTTAGTCTTGTTCAGATTGTTTGATATTTACTTCTCTGAAACTTGAATTTGTAAATGTGTGACTCAAATGCAATAACAATATATGAGAAGCATAATCAGAGGCGAACGACACCACTGTGTCTGTAGCCTGTAGCCTATTTCATTACATTTGAGAAAATCATCATGAAAAGTCATGCTACTTGGACTTCTTGTGGTTCATATCGTTTTCACTTTCCACAGACAGTGATCGTCTGGATTACTCTGATGATAAATAAAAAGTCTAAATTGTCACTATTCTACTTTATTAAAAATATTGCTGAACCTTCATGCTCAATTAAAAGCCGCCACTGAAAAAAAAGGTTTAGGGTTGAATTATCTTGGATGTAACAGAGTGTGGATGGTGTCGGTGTGTTTTGGATTTTACTGAATTATTACTCTGATAAAATGATGTGAAGTTTGTGACTAATAATATAGGAAGTCACAAGTAAATAAACATATGAAACACAATTTAATTTAGTGTATTTCTTCTAAGATCATTTAAGGTCTTATTGGTTGACCACCAAGTAATGTGTTTGGTTTTTAAAATTCCCAACATGTAAACCTGTGTTCATCCAGCTACTGATCAGAGATAACAAACCGTGTTGAAACAGTAGGTTTGTTCGTGGAGTCCTCCCTTCAGAGGTTTATTCAGGCCTAGCAGTGTGGACCCCAGCCCATAATAATCCTGCAGACACACCTGTAGAGGAGAGTATAAAGACCCTGGTCAGCACTGAGTCAAACATAAAGCATCAGGAGTGTCTCCACAGCAGCTCTCCACAGAAGCTCCACAGCCTCCAGACCGACCCTGAAGATGACTCCCACTGCCAGCCTGCTGCTGCTGCTCCTGCTCGGCCTCTCTCAGGCTCATCCTCTCCAGGAGGAAGAAAGCGAGGAAGAGGCCCCTGACGACACCGTTGACATCACCACCAGGATTCTGACCTCCAACAACGGCACCGATGAGATCCTGCTGGAAGGAGACCTTCTGGCTCCCAGAACCAGAAACGCCATGATGTGCTGGTCCCAGAGCTGCCTGTGGAGGAAAGGCTCCAACGGCTTGGTCGTGATCCCCTTCACCGTGAGCAGAGAGTTCACCAGCTGGGAGTGGCAGAAGATCGACTCCGCCATGAAGTCCTTCCACAGCAGGACCTGCATTCGCTTCGCCCCCCGTCAGAACGAGCGCGACTACATCAGCATTGAGAACAAAGCCGGATGTTTCTCCGCTCTGGGCAGAGTGGGAGGCAGACAGGTGCTCTCTCTCAACAGGCAGGGCTGCATCTACCACGGCATCGTCCAGCACGAGATCAACCACGCTCTGGGCTTCCAGCACGAGCAGACCAGGAGCGACCGCGACAACCATGTCAGGATCAACTGGGAGAACATCAACCCACAGATGGCCTACAACTTCTACAAGCAGTCCACCAACAACCTCAACACTCCCTACGACTACTCCTCCATCATGCACTATGGAAAAACTGCCTTCTCCATCCAGTACGGAAGAGACAGCATCACCCCCATCCCCGACCCCAACGCCCAGATCGGCCAGAGGCAGGGCATGTCCTACTGGGACATCATGAGGATCCACAGGCTCTATGGCTGCTAACAACAATGTTGACGCCTCATATACTAAATTGACAATTTTCCTGTTTGTGTTTTATATTCTGTAATGAATCAAAAGTGACTACAATATATGATAACAATGGTAAAGATTACAGGTCCTTTTACCACATTCTTTCAAACAGTCAGAATATATGAACCCAACAAGCCTAAACTGTCTATAATAAAGATAAAGAAACATGATTGCTGTTGTGTCATTGTTTTACCTTTTATTAGTGTTTCAAATTGCAGATATTTTACATTAGCAGTCATTAGCACAAGCATACCATCACATAGCAATGTGATGAATTGCTCGATAATTGTTGAATATGTGCAAACTACTTTAAGTTGGAGTCTCTTCTACAATTCTGCTTTCTCGATAATTTTCAAAGTTGTCTAAAGAATGAGAGAAATGCCCCCCAGCAAAAAGTACTCAGGTTGACATTACAACAATAGTACCATAAATTATAAAATATATGAAATAGTATTGAAAATACAACAATATATGTTCCGCATTCTTGGGTAAAAAAACCCATTTTGCATGGACTTTTGAGATGGTCCCTAACTTAAGCTCATAATTTCCCACCTTCTGTCAAGACACACTAACTACACCTCTTTGTTCTTAGCTAGAAGTCTATTTGATTGCATTTTTAAAATGTCATCAGAAAAAGTCATGCTTCTTTGACGTCTTTATTTCATATAATTTTCAATTCATACAGTGATCATTTGATTTACTCTCATAATGAATAAAAAAGCCTGCCTTGAGGAACAGCTCCATCGGTGTCAGTGTTGATCACTCGGATTGTTAGTCAGTCCTCTTCTTCTGTCCAGAATTGAATATCTAATCAATAATCAGATACATTGTCATAGTATTTTAGAGACATTCATGGTCCCAACATGATGAATCATAATACTTTAGAGATCCCCTGACCGAATTTCCCAAAGCACCACCAAAAGCTTTTTCCTTTTCCTGTGACAAATTCCACCATCTACCCAATAGGTTGATAAAGCCTTTGATTGAACATTCATGATTCCATAGCATTGATCCTCACGACTTTGATACATAACATTCTACATGTAGCACCACAATAGGGTTAAGACTACTTGTCCAATACTTTGGTTTATGAACAAATATCGTCAGATCTAATGACATTTCCCTTTGACCTTAATGCACTTTGTGTTTATTACTAATAAGCAAATATTAACAGGCTAAGACATAAAAGTGTTACATCAAAATAGTAAATGGTTTAGCAGCATGTTAATATAGTTATTGTGAAAAGGTTAGCATTCTGACTTTAGGATTTAGCTCAAAGCATAATTTTGCCTGAGTAGAGCCTCACAAAGCTGCTCACACAGCTGAAGATCTTAGTCTTGTTCAGATTGTTTGATATTTACTTCTCTGAAACTCGAATTTGTAAATCTGTGGCTCAAATACAATAACAATATATGAGAAGCATAATCAGAGGCGAAGAACACTACTGTGTTTGTAGCCTGTAGCCTATTTCATTACATTTTTGGAAAATCCTCATGAAAAGTCATACTACTTGGACGTCTTGTGGTTCATATCGTTTTTAATTTCCACAGACAGTGATCATCTGGATTACTCTGATGATAAATAAAAAGTCTAAATTTGACACTATTCTACATTATTCAAAAAATATTGGTAAACCTTCATGCTCAATTAACAGCCGCCACTGAAAAAAGGTTTAGGATTGAATTATCTTGGAGGTAACACAGTGTGGATGGTGTCTGTGTGTTTGAATTTGACTCAATTATTAATCTGATAACATGATTTGAAGTTTCTGGAAACTAATAGAGGAATTCCCAAGGAAATAAACATATGAAACAAAATTCTAATTCATTGTATTTCTTCTAAGATCACTTAAGGTCTTATTAGTTGATCACCAAGTAATGTGTTTGGTTTTTAAAAATCCCAACATGTAAACCTGTGTTCATCCAGCTACTGATCAGAGATAACAAACCGTGTTGAAACAGTAGGTTTGTCCGTGGAGTCCTCCCTTCAGAGGTTTATTTAGCAGTGTGGACCCCAGCCCATAATAATCCTGCAGACACACCTGTAGAGGAGAGTATAAAGACCCTGGTCAGCACTGAGTCAAACATAAAGCATCAGGAGTGTCTCCACAGCAGCTCTCCACAGAAGCTCCACAGCCTCCAGACCGACCCTGAAGATGACTCCCACTGCCAGCCTGCTGCTGCTGCTCCTGCTCGGCCTCTCTCAGGCTCTTCCTCTCCAGGAGGAAGAAAGCGAGGAAGAGGTCCCTGACGACACCGTTGACATCACCACCAGGATTCTGACCTCCAACAACGGCACCGATGAGATCCTGCTGGAAGGAGACCTGCTGGCTCCCAGAACCAGAAACGCCATGATGTGCTGGTCCCAGAGCTGCCTGTGGAGGAAAGGCTCCAACGGCTTGGTCGTGATCCCCTTCACCGTGAGCAGAGAGTTCACCAGCTGGGAGTGGCAGAAGATTGACTCCGCCATGAAGTCCTTCCACAGCAGGACCTGCATTCGCTTCGCCCCCCGTCAGAACGAGCGCGACTACATCAGCTTTGAGAACAAAGCCGGATGTTTCTCCGCTCTGGGCAGAGTGGGAGGCAGACAGGTGCTCTCTCTCAACAGGCAGGGCTGCATCTACCACGGCATCGTCCAGCACGAGATCAACCACGCTCTGGGCTTCCAGCACGAGCAGACCAGGAGCGACCGCGACAACCATGTCAGGATCAACTGGGAGAACATCAACCCACAGATGGCCTACAACTTCTACAAGCAGTCCACCAACAACCTCAACACTCCCTACGACTACTCCTCCATCATGCACTATGGAAAAACTGCCTTCTCCATCCAGTACGGAAGAGACAGCATCACCCCCATCCCCGACCCCAACGCCCAGATCGGCCAGAGGCAGGGCATGTCCTACTGGGACATCATGAGGATCCACAGGCTCTATGGCTGCTAACAACAATGTTGACGCCTCATATACCAAATTCACAAATATCCTGTTTGTGTTTTATATTCTGTAATGAATCAAAAGTGACTACAATATATGATAACAATGGTAAAGATTACAGGTCCTTTTACCACATTCTTTCAAACAGTCAGAATATATGAACCCAACAAGCCTAAACTGTCTATAATAAAGATAAAGAAACATGATTGTTGTTGTGTCATTGTTTTGCCATTTATTAGTGTTTCTAATTGCAGATATTTTACATTAGCAGTCATTAGCACAAGCATACCATCACATAGCAATGTGATGAATTGCTCGATAATAGTTGAATATGTGCAAACTACTTTAAGTTGGAGTCTCTTCTACAATTAATTTTTCTCTATAATTTTCCAGTTATCTAAAGAATGAGAGAAATGCCCCCCGGCAAAAAGTAGTCGGGTTGCCATTACAACAATAATACTATAAATTATAAAATATATAAAATAGTATTGAAAATACAACAATATATGTTCCGCATTCTTGGGAAAAAAAACAAAAAAAAACATATGAAAACATATATGTGTTTAAAAAAATCTTGTTTCAGACATGTAAGGTTCGAAATTTACATTTTTACATCTGTAATAAACTCTGGGATGTGATACACACTGTATATGTATTTCACTGAACTGAACTACTGAATGACTGTGACTCAAAGCAAGGGACTCTAATACAAGCTGTAGGTAGAATTTACTATGCACTGATTTCTTTAGATTTGTATAATATTTTTGATGGTTTAATTCGATACAGGCTATGAGTGGCATCCTTTATTTGAGGAGAAATACAAAGCTACATCATATATATGTCTACAACTCTAATGAAAATGAAGACATGGAAATTTTGCATGCACCTTTGAGATGGTCCCTAACTTAAGCTCATAATTTCCCACCTTCTGTCAAGACACACTAACTACACCTGTGTGTTTTTAGCTAGAAGTCTATTTGATTGCATTTAAAAAAAATGAATCAGAAAAAGTCACGCTACTTTGACGTCTTTATTTCATATAATTTTCAATTCATACAGTGATCATTTGATTTACTATCATAATGAATGAAAAAGCCTGCCTTGAGGAACAGCTCCATCGATGTCAGTGTTGATCACTCAGATTGTTAGTCAGTCCACCACTTCTGTCCAGAATTGAATATCTAATCAATAACCAGATACATTGTCATGGAATTTTAGAAACATTCATGGTCCCAACATGATGAATCATAATACTTTAGAGATCCCCTGACTGAATTTCCTAAAGCACCACCAAAAGCTTTTTCCTTTTCCTGTGACAAATTCCAAAATCTACACAATAGGTTGACAAAGCCTTAGTCTGAACATTCATGGTTCCATAGCATTGATCCTAAGGACTTTGATACGTAACATTCAACATGTAGCACCACAATAGGGTCAAGATTGCTTGCCCAATACTTTGGTTTATGAACAAATATCGTCAGATCTAATGACTTTGATGCACTTTGTGTTTATTACTAATTAGCAAATATTAGCATGCTAAGACATACAATCGTTTCATCAAAATGGTAAATGGTTTAGCATCAGCATGTTAATATAGTTAATGTGAAAAGGTTAGCATTCTGACTTTAGGATTTAGCTCAAAGCATCATTTTACCTTAGTAGAGCCTCACAAAGCTGCTCGCACAGCTGAAGATCTTAGTGTTGTTTAGATTTTTTGGTATTTAATTCTCTGAAACTCAAATTTGTAAATCTGTGACTCGAATACAATAATAATATATGAGAAACATAATCTGAGGCAAACGACACCACTGTGTCTGTAGCCTGTAGCCTATTTCATTACATTTTTGGAAAATCATCATGAAAAGTCATGCTACTTGGACTTCTTGTGGTTCATATTGTTTTCAATCTCCACAGACAGTGATCATCTGGATTACTCTGATGATTAATAAAAAGTCTAAATTTGAAACTATTCTCCATTATTAAAAAAAATATTGCTGAACCTTCATGCTCAATTAACAGCCGCCATTGAAAAAAAAGGTTTAGGGTTGAATTATCTTGGATTTAACAGAGTGTGGATGGTGTCGGTGTGTTTTGGATTTGACTGAATTATTACTCTGATAAAATGATGTGAAGTTTGTGACTAATAATAAAGGAAGTCACAAGTAAATAAACATATGAAACAATTTAATTTAGTGTAATTCTTCTTAGATCATTTAAGGTCTTATTGGTTGACCACCAAGTAATGTGTTTGGTTTTTAAAATTCCCAACATGTAAACCTGTGTTCATCCAGCTACTGATCAGAGATAACAAACCGTGTTGAAACAGTAGGTTTGTCTGGAGTCCTCCCTTCAGAGGTTTATTTAGGCCTAGCAGTGTGGACCCCAGCCCATAATAATCCTGCAGACACACCTGTAGAGGAGAGTATAAAGACCCTGGTCAGCACTGAGTCAAACATAAAGCATCAGGAGTGTCTCCACAGCAGCTCTCCACAGAAGCTCCACAGCCTCCAGACCGACCCTGAAGATGACTCCCACTGCCAGCCTGCTGCTGCTGCTCCTGCTCGGCCTCTCTCAGGCTCTTCCTCTCCAGGAGGAAGAAAGCGAGGAAGAGGCCCCTGACGACACCGTTGACATCACCACCAGGATTCTGACCTCCAACAACGGCACCGATGAGATCCTGCTGGAAGGAGACCTGCTGGCTCCCAGAACCAGAAACGCCATGAGGTGCTGGTCCCAGAGCTGCCTGTGGAGGAAAGGCTCCAACGGCTTGGTCGTGATCCCCTTCACCGTGAGCAGAGAGTTCACCAGCTGGGAGTGGCAGAAGATCGACTCCGCCATGAAGTCCTTCCACAGCAGGACCTGCATTCGCTTCGCCCCCCGTCAGAACGAGCGCGACTACATCAGCTTTGAGAACAAAGCCGGATGTTTCTCCGCTCTGGGCAGAGTGGGAGGCAGACAGGTGCTCTCTCTCAACAGGCAGGGCTGCATCTACCACGGCATCGTCCAGCACGAGATCAACCACGCTCTGGGCTTCCAGCACGAGCAGACCAGGAGCGACCGCGACAACCATGTCAGGATCAACTGGGAGAACATCAACCCACAGATGGCCTACAACTTCTACAAGCAGTCCACCAACAACCTCAACACTCCCTACGACTACTCCTCCATCATGCACTATGGAAAAACTGCCTTCTCCATCCAGTACGGAAGAGACAGCATCACCCCCATCCCCGACCCCAACGCCCAGATCGGCCAGAGGCAGGGCATGTCCTACTGGGACATCATGAGGATCCACAGGCTCTATGGCTGCTAACAACAATGTTGACGCCTCATATACCAAATTCACAAATATCCTGTTTGTGTTTTATATTCTGTAATGAATCAAAAGTAACTACAATATATGATAACAATGGTAAAGATTACAGGTCCTTTTACCACATTCTTTCAAACAGTCAGAATATATGAACCCAACAAGCCTAAACTGTCTATAATAAAGATAAAGAAACATGATTGTTGTTGTGTCATTATTTTACCATTTATTAGTGTTTCAAATTGCAGATATTTTACATTAGCAGTCATTAGCACAAGCATACCATCACATAGCAATGTGATGAATTGCTCGATAATTGTTGAATATGTGCAAACTACTTTAAGTTGGAGTCTCTTCTACAATTCTGCTTTCTCGATAATTTTCCAGTTGTCTAAAGAATGAGAGAAATGCCCCCCATCAAAAAGTAGTCAGGTTGACATTACAACAATAGTACTATAAATTATAAAATATATAAAATAGTACTGAAAATACAACAACATATGTTCCGCATTCTTGGGTAAAAAAAAACATAACATGTGAAAACATGTAGGTGTTTAAAAAAATCTTTTTTCAGACATTAAAGGTTTGAAATTTACATTTTTACATCTGTAATAAACTCTGGGATGTGATACACACTGTATATGTATTTCACTGAACTGAACTACTGAATGACTGTGACTCAAAGCAAGGGACTCTAGTACAAGCTGTAGGTAGAATTTACTATGCACTAATTTCTTAAGATTTGTATAACATATTTGATAGTTTAATTGAATACAGGCTATGAGTGGCAACCTTTAATTGAGGAGAAATACAAAGCTACATTCTTTATATATGTCTACAGCTCTAATGACAATGAAGACATGGACATTTTGCATGCACTTTTGAGATGGTCCCTAACTTAAGCTCATAATTCCCCCACCTTCTGTCAAGACACACTAACTGCACCTCTGTGTTTTAGCTAGAAGCCTATTTGATTGCATTTTAAAAAAGTCATCAGAAAAAGTCATGCTACTTTGACTTTTTTATTTCATATCATTTTCAATTTATACAGTGATCATCTGGTTTACTCTCATAATAAATTAAAAAGCCTGCCTTGAGGAACATCTCCATCGGTGTCAGTGTTGATCACTCAGATTGTTAGTCAGTCCACCACTTCTGTCCAGAATTGAATATCTAATCAATAACCAGATACATTGTCATGGAATTTTAGAGACATTCATGGTCCCAACATGATGAATCATAATACTTTAGAGATCCCCTGACCGAATTTCCTAAAGCACCACCAAAAGCGTTTTCCTTTTCCTGTGACAAATTCCAACATCTACACAATAGGTTGATAAAGCCTTTGATTGAACATTCATGGTTCCATAGCATTGATCTTCACGACTTTGATACATAACATTCTCCATGTAGCACCACAATAGGGTCAAGATTACTTGTCCAATACTTTGGTTTATGAACAAATATCGTCAGATCTAATGACATTTCCCTTTGACCTAAATGCACTTTGTGTTTATTACTAATTAGAAAATATTAGCATGCTAAGACATAAAATTGTTTCATCAAAATGGTAAATGGTTTAGCATCAGCATGTTAATATTGTTATTGTGAAATGGTTAGCATTCTGACTATAGCATTTAGTTGAAACCATAATTTTGCCTGAGTAGAGCCTCACAAAGCTGCTCGCACAGCTGAAGATCTTAGTCTTGTTCAGATTGTTTGATATTTACTTCTCTGAAACTTGAATTTGTAAATGTGTGACTCAAATGCAATAACAATATATGAGAAGCATAATCAGAGGCGAACGACACCACTGTGTCTGTAGCCTGTAGCCTATTTCATTACATTTGAGAAAATCATCATGAAAAGTCATGCTACTTGGACTTCTTGTGGTTCATATTGTTTTCACTTTCCACAGACAGTGATCGTCTGGATTACTCTGATGATAAATAAAAAGTCTAAATTGTCACTATTCTACATTATTAAAAAAATATTGCTGAACCTTCATGCTCAATTAAAAGCCGCCACTGAAAAAAAAGGTTTAGGGTTGAATTATCTTGGATGTAACAGAGTGTGGATGGTGTCGGTGTGTTTTGGATTTTACTGAATTATTACTCTGATAAAATGATGTGAAGTTTTTGACTAATAATATAGGAAGTCACAAGTAAATAAACATATGAAACACAATTTAATTTAGTGTATTTCTTCTAAGATCATTTAAGGTCTTATTGGTTGACCACCAAGTAATGTGTTTGGTTTTTAAAATTCCCAACATGTAAACCTGTGTTCATCCAGCTACTGATCAGAGATAACAAACCATGTTGAAACAGTAGGTTTGTCCGTGGAGTCCTCCCTTCAGAGGTTTATTTAGCAGTGTGGACCCCAGCCCATAATAATCCTGCAGACACACCTGTAGAGGAGAGTATAAAGACCCTGGTCAGCACTGAGTCAAACATAAAGCATCAGGAGTGTCTCCACAGCAGCTCTCCACAGAAGCTCCACAGCCTCCAGACCGACCCTGAAGATGACTCCCACTGCCAGCCTGCTGCTGCTGCTCCTGCTCGGCCTCTCTCAGGCTCATCCTCTCCAGGAGGAAGAAAGCGAGGAAGAGGTCCCTGACGACACCGTTGACATCACCACCAGGATTCTGACCTCCAACAACGGCACCGATGAGATCCTGCTGGAAGGAGACCTGCTGGCTCCCAGAACCAGAAACGCCATGAGGTGCTGGTCCCAGAGCTGCCTGTGGAGGAAAGGCTCCAACGGCTTGGTCGTGATCCCCTTCACCGTGAGCAGAGAGTTCACCAGCTGGGAGAGGCAGAAGATCGACTCCGCCATGAAGTCCTTCCACAGCAGGACCTGCATTCGCTTCGCCCCCCGTCAGAACGAGCGCGACTACATCAGCTTTGAGAACAAAGCCGGATGTTTCTCCGCTCTGGGCAGAGTGGGAGGCAGACAGGTGCTCTCTCTCAACAGGCAGGGCTGCATCTACCACGGCATCGTCCAGCACGAGATCAACCACGCTCTGGGCTTCCAGCACGAGCAGACCAGGAGCGACCGCGACAACCATGTCAGGATCAACTGGGAGAACATCAACCCACAGATGGCCTACAACTTCTACAAGCAGTCCACCAACAACCTCAACACTCCCTACGACTACTCCTCCATCATGCACTATGGAAAAACAGCCTTCTCCATCCAGTACGGAAGAGACAGCATCACCCCCATCCCCGACCCCAACGCCCAGATCGGCCAGAGGCAGGGCATGTCCTACTGGGACATCATGAGGATCCACAGGCTCTATGGCTGCTAACAACAATGTTGACGCCTCATATACCAAATTGACAAATTTCCTGTTTGTGTTTTATATTCTGTAATGAATCAAAAGTGACTACAATATATGATAACAATGGTAAAGATTACAGGTCCTTTTACCACATTCTTTCAAACGGTCAGAATATATGAACCCAACAAGCCTAAACTGTCTATAATAAAGATAAAGAAACATGATTGTTGTTGTGTCATTGTTTTGCCATTTATTAGTGTTTCTAATTGCAGATATTTTACATTAGCAGTCATTAGCACAAGCATACCATCACATAGCAATGTGATGAATTGTTCAATAATTGTTGAATATGTGCAAACTACTTTAAGTAGGAGTCTCTTCTACAATTCTGATTTCTCTATAATTTTCCAGTTGTCTAAAGAATGAGAGAAATGCCCCCCATCAAAAAGTAGTCAGGTTGACATTACAACAATAGTACTATAAATTATAAAATATATAAAATAGTACTGAAAATACAACAACATATGTTCCGCATTCTTGGGTAAAAAAAAACATAACATGTGAAAACATGTATGTGTTTAAAAAAATCTTTTTTCAGACATTAAAGGTTTGAAATTTACATTTTTACATCTGTAATAAACTCTGGGATGTGATACACACTGTATATGTATTTCACTGAACTGAACTACTGAATGACTGTGACTCAAAGCAAGGGACTCTAGTACAAGCTGTAGGTAGAATTTACTATGCACTAATTTCTTAAGATTTGTATAACATATTTGATAGTTTAATTGAATACAGGCTATGAGTGGCAACCTTTAATTGAGGAGAAATACAAAGCTACATTCTTTATATATGTCTACAGCTCTAATGACAATGAAGACATGGACATTTTGCATGCACTTTTGAGATGGTCCCTAACTTAAGCTCATAATTCCCCCACCTTCTGTCAAGACACACTAACTGCACCTCTGTGTTTTAGCTAGAAGCCTATTTGATTGCATTTTTAAAAAGTCATCAGAAAAAGTCATGCTACTTTGACTTTTTTATTTCATATCATTTTCAATTTATACAGTGATCATCTGGTTTACTCTCATAATAAATTAAAAAGCCTGCCTTGAGGAACATCTCCATCAGTGTCAGTGTTGATCACTCAGATTGTTAGTCAGTCCACCACTTCTGTCCAGAATTGAATATCTAATCAATAACCAGATACATTGTCATGGAATTTTAGAGACATTCATGGTCCCAACATGATGAATCATAATACTTTAGAGATCCCCTGACCGAATTTCCTAAAGCACCACCAAAAGCTTTTTCCTTTTCCTGTGACAAATTCCAACATCTACACAATAGATTGATAAAGCCTTTGATTGAACATTCATGGTTCCATAGCATTGATCTTCACGACTTTGATACATAACATTCTCCATGTAGCACCACAATAGGGTCAAGATTACTTGTCCAATACTTTGGTTTATGAACAAATATCATCAGATCTAATGACATTTCCCTTTGACCTAAATGCACTTTGTGTTTATTACTAATTAGAAAATATTAGCATGCTAAGACATAAAATTGTTTCATCAAAATGGTAAATGGTTTAGCATCAGCATGTTAATATTGTTATTGTGAAATGGTTAGCATTCTGACTATAGCATTTAGTTGAAACCATAATTTTGCCTGAGTAGAGCCTCACAAAGCTGCTCGCACAGCTGAAGATCTTAGTCTTGTTCAGATTGTTTGATATTTACTTCTCTGAAACTTGAATTTGTAAATGTGTGACTCAAATGCAATAACAATATATGAGAAGCATAATCAGAGGCGAACGACACCACTGTGTCTGTAGCCTGTAGCCTATTTCATTACATTTGAGAAAATCATCATGAAAAGTCATGCTACTTGGACTTCTTGTGGTTCATATCGTTTTCACTTTCCACAGACAGTGATCGTCTGGATTACTCTGATGATAAATAAAAAGTCTAAATTGTCACTATTCTACATTATTAAAAAAATATTGCTGAACCTTCATGCTCAATTAAAAGCCGCCACTGAAAAAAAAGGTTTAGGGTTGAATTATCTTGGATGTAACAGAGTGTGGATGGTGTCGGTGTGTTTTGGATTTTACTGAATTATTACTCTGATAAAATGATGTGAAGTTTGTGACTAATAATATAGGAAGTCACAAGTAAATAAACATATGAAACACAATTTAATTTAGTGTATTTCTTCTAAGATCATTTAAGGTCTTATTGGTTGACCACCAAGTAATGTGTTTGGTTTTTAAAATTCCCAACATGTAAACCTGTGTTCATCCAGCTACTGATCAGAGATAACAAACCATGTTGAAACAGTAGGTTTGTCCGTGGAGTCCTCCCTTCAGAGGTTTATTCAGGCCTAGCAGTGTGGACCCCAGCCCATAATAATCCTGCAGACACACCTGTAGAGGAGAGTATAAAGACCCTGGTCAGCACTGAGTCAAACATAAAGCATCAGGAGTGTCTCCACAGCAGCTCTCCACAGAAGCTCCACAGCCTCCAGACCGACCCTGAAGATGACTCCCACTGCCAGCCTGCTGCTGCTGCTCCTGCTCGGCCTCTCTCAGGCTCATCCTCTCCAGGAGGAAGAAAGCGAGGAAGAGGTCCCTGACGACACCGTTGACATCACCACCAGGATTCTGACCTCCAACAACGGCACCGATGAGATCCTGCTGGAAGGAGACCTTCTGGCTCCCAGAACCAGAAACGCCATGAGGTGCTGGTCCCAGAGCTGCCTGTGGAGGAAAGGCTCCAACGGCTTGGTCGTGATCCCCTTCACCGTGAGCAGAGAGTTCACCAGCTGGGAGTGGCAGAAGATCGACTCCGCCATGAAGTCCTTCCACAGCAGGACCTGCATTCGCTTCGCCCCCCGTCAGAACGAGCGCGACTACATCAGCTTTGAGAACAAAGCCGGATGTTTCTCCGCTCTGGGCAGAGTGGGAGGCAGACAGGTGCTCTCTCTCAACAGGCAGGGCTGCATCTACCACGGCATCGTCCAGCACGAGATCAACCACGCTCTGGGCTTCCAGCACGAGCAGACCAGGAGCGACCGCGACAACCATGTCAGGATCAACTGGGAGAACATCAACCCACAGATGGCCTACAACTTCTACAAGCAGTCCACCAACAACCTCAACACTCCCTACGACTACTCCTCCATCATGCACTATGGAAAAACTGCCTTCTCCATCCAGTACGGAAGAGACAGCATCACCCCCATCCCCGACCCCAACGCCCAGATCGGCCAGAGGCAGGGCATGTCCTACTGGGACATCATGAGGATCCACAGGCTCTATGGCTGCTAACAACAATGCTTCTGATTAACGTTATCTCATTGATTCATACAAAATCACATGGTGTTTTTTACCTTTTGATTATTTTTCCTTCTATCATTAAAAAAAATTTGTATAACTATATGGGGTTCAGTCAAATTCGGGGATCAATCCCATATTACTAAAAATGTTCAGAAATAGCACACTAATAAAATCTGAAAAAAAAATACTGTGTCCTGTCTTGCATAAATTGCAGATATACACACATTTGCAGAAACATGCATATTTTAACATGAATTTCTCAGAGTCACAAATATTAACAGCCAGTTTATTTGAGCTCAACAGTGAAACAGGTGTTATGTCTTTGTAGCCCAGTGGGGGTGAGATCATCTGCTGCTCTAATACAAGTGACAACAGATATCAGCTTTAAAGATACTCTTTTTAATGTACATAATATGGTTTAAAATTTTTGTGAATGATGTGGTGAATTAGTCCTCACTTTATTTAAAAAAAATTCCCAGGCTCATTGTATTAACTGTGGGGTTGAAACATCTATTTTATTGTTTTTTACACTTTACCCAAGCCCTTGCATGTTCATCCCATCTGTTTTCACCTTCCTGTGGTATCGCTCACCACTGCTGCCTGTCTGCCAACTGTCTCAGAGACTATCTCCATACCTGCTGGCTCCACCATGTTTATGGAGGACCTTCATCCAATACACAGCAGACAGACAGAAGGCAGTTGTACAGTAAATGAATGCCCTGTATGAAAAAGATTTGTGAGGGAATGTAATACCATTATTATCAAAATATAATATTCAAAGGCAAAATTCACAGACTGGAACAGGGTTGTTTTTTTTGGATTTTTTTTTCTATTCAAGAAATAATTTGCAGTGATTGTCTGATTGGCGAGTTCCACAGATTTAAAAAATAAAAATACAAAATGAAATAAAAATATAGATATATACGGCTGAAACGTGTGGTATTCATAATGCCTTACTAATGAGGGATTCGATCGAGTGCTTTCAATGTAAATTTAAATTCCTAAACAGTTTTCAGATTTCATAGAGCGTTCTGTAGTGTCCCCTGGAGGTTGCTAAATTTATTGACAAAATTTTGAAAGTGAAGGAAATATTCAGATTCTATACTGAGGTAAAAGTGACAACATAACAAAAAATATGTATTGGATTATTTTGACTGACACATCAAGGTATAAGTAGAATTTGACTATTGTGGGGTTTTTTCAGCGGGTCATATTTTAGAGGCTGATTTTGTACGTATTTCATAAACTTTTAATCTGATGTGGTGGAGAAAAATGTACACTATTAAAAATGTTAATGAATTCTACTTCATAGAAACAAAGTAGCATCAAATGGAAATACTCAAGATAATCCCATGTACCTCAAAATTGTGCATACATTCTTGAGTAAATAAAATGAGTTTCATTTCACCACTGATTTAAATTCAATATAAATGGGTCTGTATTGATATTACCTTACTGCAAGGCAAACGACACATTTGTCAAAAATTTCAGGTATTAGGCAGTTTAAATGAAGAGGTCAAAATCGAGCGCTTCATATACATTGGTAAGAATGTTTGGTGTTGTGTTATTTTGGGATAGTGATGGTCTAAGTGTTGGAGAAGCAGACTTTTGGAAACGCGGTGCTTGCCCCTGCTTCCTTGCTTCACCTCTGAGGCGCCTTGGACCCAGCATCTCCAGTGGTGCAGCTCAGCGGCTTCATATCACATTGTGGTTTTACTGGATCAGCCTCCTGGTATGAGATAATGTAACTGTGTGAGTGGCAGGGCCTTTTTGAAAAGGGTAGCATTGCTCTTAATAAAGCTTTCTTTCTCTCAGGACCACTTTAGTCCAAATTTATTCATTTCAATAATCGCAATTTGTCATATTTGGCCGCATGGCCCTGATCTGGGACCACCCTGCCCTTCCACACTGCCTACGTCGAGAGCCTGAGATAGGGAGAGCACATATCCCTACCATTCCATGACCCTTCATGGAATGTGAGGCAGGGAGAGCAGCAGCAGCAGCAACAACAAAAAAACAGTGCAGAACAAAGCAGGCATCAATGACAGCACATGACATTGATTGAGTCAGAGACAGCATGAAAAGGAGGTGCTGGGGTGGAGGCGGGTTGCGAAGTGGCGTGCAGCAGAGCAAGGAGAGTGGGCAGGTTAAAGCAGCTCAAATAGAGCGCACAATATGAGCTTTGCCAATTGAATGCGTAGAAGAGGATCAGCTGAGCGGTCAGCGGATGTTGGCCTGCGTAGAGATATCGGCTGTCGACTGCTGATGTGCTGCGCCGCTGCGCTTGACTTCATGGCCTGCCTGGAACTAACGCTATGCTCAATTTGTCACTCAGCGGAGAGGAACCGTGACAGGGGAACGCATACCTGATGGGACGAGGCTGAGATGTGACAGAGAAGTTATTTTCTTACCGGAGCCCAGTCTTAAAACATCATGTGTAATACAGACCACTTGGTATAGCTGCTTTAATGGATGTGCTATCATCACAGGTAGTGTTTATCAAACTACAATGTGTGCAAAGAGAAGACTCACAGCATCCATTATAAAACACATACATCTTCCATAAAAGCAGAATTACGGAATGTCCACTTTGATGTAACTGGGTTTGAATGCACAGATGCACTAAATGAATCATATGAGAATGATATAGGGGATTATCTTTACCAAACAGCATTTGTTTATATGATCTAACAGGAAGCGAATGATAACGACAGCAATGTTTCTCAAACTTTTGATTATTTGGACTTGCTGTACCATGTAATGGACGCACATGATCTGTCAGTCCATACTCCAAAGAAAAGATTATCACTATTTAGCATTTACTCCTATTATATCATTGTACCCCATCGACGCCATTACCTTTTTAAGTCTTGAACTCCATGTCGACCTTGTGCCACTAGGTGGCGGCAGGGTTCTGTATCTGATAGTGAAGACGCTCCGAATACTGTGTGTATTCTTTCTCTGTACTGCCTCAGCCTTTCCCTGATGTCTTTGAGTCTTTTTCCTTTTCTGTGTTTACTACTACTACGGTCTCTGCTTGGCCCCACTGAGGCTATTAAAGTTTCATTTTGTCTAGTCGTATCTGGGTTTAGAGATGACAGGACGTCACAAATCCGAATACCCTGTGAGACTGGGGGAGGAAATGAGAAACTCATCCCTCTCATCCCTCAGAAATATACTTTACTATATCATATTGTGATTTAAAAAACAATATATACATATACATACTGTATATATATTGCCTGGTTCAGGGCTGGTTTCACTGGGCAGCTACCAGATGTCATTCTCTGAAGACATGAACACATTAAGCCACTTTACAGTCAGGTTGTTGCCTATGATAAAAGATTTCCATATCCTAGTGTGGGCAGAGAACATTACACTGACTTTTTGTCCAGCGTAACCTTAACCCTATACACCACTTAACCTGACCACAACCCTAACCTAACCTCAACCATCCTGTAACCCTCAAACATTTTCACGCAAAAATGAGATAAATTACATTATAGGGACTTGCTTATTGTCCCCATAAGGTAGACGCGTCCCCATAATGTGAACTGTGTGAACAGATTTAGGTCCCCACAACATGCATAATACAGACAACGCGTGCACTCACACACACACACACACACACACACACAAACACCGAGGCCCTTTTATTTCAAAAGCTAGTAAGTACACTTATTTCCTCTTTTTTCCTAAAATCCGGAACATCCCGTCCACTCTGATATCACTCCATTGTTGACAAACAATATGGACTTAGCATTTTGAATATGGAAGTAATCCTGTCAGCAAATTGCCATATGCCGACTCTTTTTTTTACAAGGCATCTACATATAAAGATTAATATTTGTTTGTCTGTATGCTTTAATTCAATGCTATTTTCCCCCAACACTTTCAGTGTAGATTACGCAGTTTGCATACTGTACGTTGCGTGGTGTAAGCTCTGAAGCATCAGTCGTATTGTAAATATCCCCGGCCACCATTTCGTGTGTGGCCCCGCATGGTTGGTTTGAAGGAAAAGATAAAATGAAATAAATCTTGAGCTGGCAGCCATAAGATTTTATTTAGCGATAAGCGCTGTCTTCACCACACCAAATGGCAGTGAAAGTTATCGCCACTGGCAACTCAGTGTACAGTGGAACATTTAATAACTTGAGACCCCTATATTTTCTTTGCTCAGGAGCTGGTGGAGACCAAAATATGAACTGCAATGAGATTGAATAATGGCCTTACATTAATTTGGTGGCCAGAAATAATGCTGCGAATGAATGCAAATGATTTTATATAATAAATGCTGACTGATGGATCTGTAACAGCTTGTTGGTCTGCTCCCAAAGTAGGCAGCGGTAATATGAAACAAAATCCACCCGCTGCACCTGAATACCACGGTGTAAGAGTAACAAGTGGTTTACTATGAACCAGACTACTTCTTGGTTCTTGGGGTCTCGAGATTGAGTGGGATTCTCTTGTGTACATGTGCTGCATGAGTATATGTGTGTTTCTGTGGAAAGTCTCAAAATGACCTTCTGCTGACTACACCAACCTCATTCAGTTGTTCAATGTGTAATATTTCATTGACTGGAATTTGACATTTTATGGGCCACACATCAAGTTTTTTTTTTATCAAAATGGATCTTTGTCCTGCTCTTCTGAGGGTCTCCACTGGGTTCCTGGAATCATGGAGCAAACTGGCTACTGGCCAAATAATACTGAAGTCATGATTACTTCACTTGCCATCAGAATCACACCTGGTGCTCGGTTCATGGGCGAATTCAAACAAAAATGAGATCTAACTTGTTCCTTAGTGAGCTTTAAAAGTCCTAATGTGTGGCTTTTTTAACCTGCTGTCAGCCACTGGCTACAGCTTCATCCTGTAAAGACATGAGTGGTATCCGTGTTCTGAACAAACTCTGCCAAGAAAAAAGACGAAGCACACAATCCCCGAAATGTACAAACCATTCCTTGAACTGCAGTCACGTAGTTGTCCGAGTGCAGTAATAGGCATAGTCCTGAAGACAGTCCTGTTGGATAACCAGGCCCAACGTCAAGATAAAAATGATACTTTTTTTTTGAATGTCTCTGTAAAAGACGGGTTAACAAAGCCTCCACTTGATTAGATGAGGTGTATTCTTATGTTCGGTACACTTTCTTCAATGGTTGCTTGCACATTGGATGTTGGCGTGAATCAGTCAGCCAACAACAGCCCCAAGACATGTTGAGTCTTCAAGGACCTTGAGGTTATGAACCTTTTTCTCAGCTATAAGCCGCCTTGCTCTAAAAGTCAATATGGTGATGTGACGCTTTCTCTGAAGTCCATAAAAGCTGTTTTTCTTGAAAAACACTTACCAAAGGCAGAGAGGCAGTATGAGTGGACAGAAGCAACAACAAAGGAATAGCAAATAAAAAATTTAAAAAATCTATACAAAACAATTTCTCCGTCATAGCAGTCCAAGGGCTCCATCTGCTGCAGCCAGTCCTCTATTGAAATTGCCTGTGATCCAAGCCTTGAACAATAGCGACTCACTTCTTGGCTCAAAATTGGAGTGTCATCTCCTGTACAGTAGGTGTCTGACGGAAGTATCAGGAAAAACAAGAATTCAGTCTAATGCAGTTTTATACTCTTTGCTTCTCGGGTTTTCTGTGAAGCATGTTCTTATTCATATGTAAGTCCTTCGTTCAATATTATTCAAAAATCAAAATTGTATCAAGAGCTTTGCTGGTTTTCATTTTATTTCGTGCAAGTTGTTTTTTTACTTCTTTCAAAAATGTGAAGGCCAGGTATGGTATGCAGGCAGGCACGGGCAAATAAGTAAACATGTACTTGTGAAAACATAAGAGAGGACTAAAACTAGGACTGCTCGTTAAGGTAAAAGAGAACCAAACCATTTCATCCAATTCTCAACAAATATTCCTAATTTCTCAGATGGAGAGGAACCACAACATTTTCCAATCAATTGTCACACACACTAGGTATCCTTTTCACTCTAATTTGTTTTTGAATTAAGTCCAAGGTGCCACAGTGCAAGGAGAAACAACATCAGAAAATAGGGCAATGGTTTGTTTGTATTCACCAGTGGGATCTCCAAGATGGTTGCCAGGGTAAACACTAAAATGTTTCTACATGGTTGCAACATGAACCAAATGTTTCAGGACCAAGGTAAATAAGATCACGACATAATGTAATGTAGCACAAGATGATGAAACAGGACAGGCATGTAGCCTGGCTAATAAAATGTAATGCCATGCTAAAAGTGCATATTTTGCACACGGTCAGCGAGGACCGTGTATTAATTCAGACCAGGGACACAGATTTCTCATAATAACATTTTCAGCACTTTGAGAACCATGAACAACAGCTTTTGCAAGAGGCTCTTAAACGCAGTTACTGTCCAATTTGAAGCGCATTCATATTTGGGTCAAATCAATGAAACTCATATAAAATGTCTCTAATGAAAACTGACACAAACATAGCTTACAGCCTTGGTTGCTGTTTTGTGACGATGTGAGGTCTTAAGCCTTTGCTGACTGTGACATAATTAAACTGCTACATTGACTCATTATAACAATTTGAATAAAATAAGTGTAATGAAATAAAATTAAATTAAAAAAGCCCTAACAAGGCTTAGACACAGGCCTAAACCTGTCAGGGTCTACCAGTTCCCTGTCCCTATTTTCCTCTGTGTTGCTTGTGTTTGTCTGCGTGCGTCTTCCTCATCTGGGCTTGGCTGACCTACTTCCTCTTCCCGCCACTTCACCTACTCACATGCTGCTCATCATGATGATTGCCACTACTCACCTGCTCCTGCCTAAATACCCGGTCCTCCTCTTCAGTCTTCGCCGGTTCGTTCCACAACCTCAACAAGTGGTAGAACCGCTGCGGCTCACCTCAGTCCCCGTTTGTGCCTCAGTCTGTCGTACTTCAGTGTTTCCCAGCTGTCGGCATGTCACCTCCAGCCTCTCCGCCTGCCTAGTCCAGCCGCTTCCCCCGCTCTGGCCTCCCCTCGTTCGGATGGGTCCCTCCATGTTCCATGTTCCCCTGGATTCCCCACCCCATCCGGCCACTGGATTCCACCCCCCCCGCCCCTGGATCCCACTACCCGTTCAGAGAAGTTCATGTGTTCATTGATTACTCAACCTGTGACTTTGTGCAACCTAAGTCAAATACTCAGCTCGGTCTCCAGTCTGATTTGTGTCTGCATTGTGGGCTTGTAACAAAGCAAAGCGTCACAAATTCCTCTTCTTCCTCTAGTAACTGCAAGCTTTTGATTTTCTAAATAGTCATTTGGCAAAGTCCTGTGCGGCCTTTTCAACATTTATTCCAGTAAAATGAAAGATTAACTAATAGAAAACTCTTGCTGCGTTGACATGGTAATGACTTTTTACTGTAACGAGATAGCTCATGAAATCTGTAGAGGCAGTGTCAAGTGATGTCAAAGACATTAAATTTCATTTTTAAAACATCTCCCAGATAAACCATGAGATGAAAAATCCAGACTGAGATGACGACGGAGTTCGAGTTCACCCTCCATCCTTTCCTGAAAAAAAAATCAATTGGACTTTGTCACCACAGAAGGGACAGAGAGGGTGATAAAGACGAGATAAAATAAATGCCATGACATGATATTGTCCATTCACAGGAGAAAAAAAATGCTTTTCTTTCTTTTTTTTGCAAGTCAAATGATTACAGGGAATAATTTCTGTTATTTTAAGTCTTAGCCTAAATAACTAGTTGCTGTTTGCAGTGGCGTTTCCTTGAACTGTATCTAACCCGCATTGCTATTTTCCTGTGACGCTGACAAAGACACCCTCTAATAGAGGTTAAAATGGGTTAATCAAGTTCATGCATCCGTGCCGTGAAAATTGCTTGTAACACACAGGAACATGAGGGGTATTATTGAGGGAGCTGCTGTCCCACGTGTATCTGACTGTGGCTTTTCTTCATCAATGTACACAGGAAATGTACAATTCCAGTGAGACAACTCTTGATGCAGCCATAACTGCCTGCTTGTGGAACTTATGCAACTTCCTCTTCAACCAGTATTTCATGATTGTGTCTACAATTGTGAATGTTGAACACGTCTCTAACCCTTCAGACATTAATGACAGTCATCGGGCCCGAACGCGTCTGATTCTGTGGTGCAGTGTCTGTCGGTTGGGGTATTTTGAATGGCCATTACACACTGCTCATATATATACTATGAGCCTTAAAGGATATAAGGTTGGTAATGGTTTTTTTTACTGTCAACAAATCCAATGAAAAGACAAGTGCAATGGTCAATCTCTTAATACTTTCCTATTTCCCTAGCCTGTCTGTGTCTGCCCCAGGCCCAACTGCTCATAGTCATGATAAAAATCTTTCAAATGTGTGAGCATCTCTGTTGTCATACATGTTATGGCCGTAAGAAATAGGGCTAATTTGAACCACTCTGATTGTCAGCATGATAGAGAATAATATGTCATATTTATTTGATTTTGTAATGATAATCTCAACACTGCAAAGTAATCGGTAAAAAAAAGGAGAAGCAGTGTATTCGCCTACCAAGCGATTAACATACTGTCAAGAATGAATGACGATTAAAGATAATGTACAGTATTTGTCTCCTAATTCTGAGTACCTCACACACACACAATCATCATGATTATTAAAGGACTTCTGTAAGTGCTCAGCTTCTCCATACTGAGAGGAGGCAGTGCAGATGGTTCAGAGACAAGTCCATTCTGTGGTTAATAAGCCCGGAGACCTGGGGAATGCTTGAGGGACCACGACCCCCGGTGTATGAGGGGAGGAGGAGCCGCAAGAATGAGCATGTTAAAAGAAGAGCCTTACTTTGGCCTCGCTTCATTCATAAAAATGGACTTTCCTGAATTCGAATAATGAAACACTGCTCATATTCATTTTTCATAATTTCCGTATAATTACTAGATAACATACGATTACATAATTTGATTCGACCGAAGGTCTGAGACATCCTCACTGTACTTGGAAAGGTCGCCACAGATGTGTTTATCTCCACTTTGTTATGACAAATGAGTTACCAATGATGGCAGCGCGCCCTGCATCTGGAAAAAGAGGCCAGATAGTCTAATGTAGCCGTAATGACTTTCAGCTATCTCTGCACTTTATCTGCACTCGCCGTTTGACAGAGAAAATTACATAAGCCTCGTCTACGCTAAAGTGGTTGAATTTGCAGCAAATGTAGGTTTGGCTCCAAAATGCGACTTTCTCTCTTTTTGAGAAAAGAAAGTGTCACTTTGCTTGGAACAAAGAGAAACAGATCTTTACAGATTCCTCCGTCTGAATGCAAAGGTGCTGAAAAGCAATTTGAGGTGATGTTTTCTTCTCGAAAATGCAACCGCGGGACCGTGCTAAAAATGCTAAGACAATAATAGCGCAGTAGTGATAAGGGGAGTGAGAAATTGGGTGTTCCTTTGCTCCCCTGCTACAAAATAAAGGCTCAGACATCTCCGCAGGGTTCGTTCAAGGGTGTTACTGCACCCCCCCAAAAGAGTCCGATGAGTGATGAACCCTCTCAGCAAAAATACCTGCACATGAGATTGTTTAATGTATTTAAGTCCAATTGTACAGTGACAGAAGGGGGCCTCAAGACAAGAAAGTTTCTTGGCCTCAGCAGCTGTCCCTTAGCAGGCCACAGGTATTTTACATCTGTTTCTCGCGTGGTACGACCGAGACATATGATGAAGGGAGGCCTGGCCTGCGTGATGATGCGCTCATCAGACGGTGTGGCCCCCTGCTCCCTGGCGGAGATGTAATTGGAGCGAACAGGCCTGGGAAGGATCAGCGAGCAGTGAACGAGTTGGCATTCGCCAGCCGAGAAGACATGATACAGTAATGTGGGCCAAGTCCAAAAAACAATGTAAGCAATAACTTGTTCTACTGCAACAGTAAACAGTCATCCAACGCAGGGCGTCTTTCAGTTTTGGCTGACAATAGGATTAGAGACGAAAACGGCTCCGGTGTCAGTGATGTGGATGCTGGCAGGTAACCAACCAGATTAACACATACAGCGTACTGTAGGATGTAGCTGTATAGGTCACTGACTGTGGGTTTTTTTTTTTTTTCATTAAGCCAAAGGCCACTCAGTCATTTTGTTCATCAGACCAGAGTGGCTGCACCGCTCTTCACCAGATGTGCTGCTCTGGACTGCTGTGGCGACGGGGCCCGAGCCTCAGGTCCTCCGGAGGAGGATGCGATATGACGACAGTTGCGAGATGAGTTGCAACATTAGAAATAAAAAATCTTCTGAGCTCGCCAGCCCCCTTAGAGAACACCAGTGAACCCGAACCATCCATCTCATCCTGTTCAACAAAGCAGCCTGTCGGGGAAGGAGCATCCTACCCAGTAGAGCCAGTAACAACCGGATGTGTCTTCAGAGGTAGTGTGACAACAAAATAGTCCAATATACCACAATGATGATATGATAATGTAATGATATTACGGTGGGGGCTGCACGGTGGCGTAGTGGTGAGCGCTGTCGCCTCACAGCAAGAAGGTTCTGGGTTTGAATCCCGGTTCAAACCAACCTCTCCGGCTTCCTCCCACAGACCAAAGACATGCGTGCAGATTGGGGTAAGGTAAATTGGAGACTCTAAATTGACCATAGGTGTGAATGTGAAACTATGTATGTACAGTATGTTGACCTGGGAAAGGCTGGCGACCTGTCGGCTGGGATCAGCTCCAGCCCCCCAGCGACCCTTAAATGGATAAATAGGTAGACGACTATGGGGCCAAGCACTGCTTAACTTAGCTTAGCTTAGCATGAAGAGGTCAAGGTCAAGGTTGGACTCTCTAGCCCAGCCCAGAGATTTGTCCTCACTCACCTTTATCATTATATTTATTTTCAGCAGCAATAAGTAAAATCATCATGTCATGTGCTACATTGTTCACAATAATTCAGTCAGTGAGAAAAACACTGACCCCAACATGGTCTCAAAGCTCCTGCTTCTATTCTGGGACTTCTGACGCGTGACCAATGCGAACAATGACAAACTGTGATAACTCTGCGTCCGTCTCATCTGATACTCTTCACCTCTCCATTTGCTCTTTTGGTGTCTCATCTGTCTGCTGCCTTCCTCATCACCTCTGCTCTCTGCTGCTGTTCTCTTCTCGAGAGATGCAATCAGACTATTCCAGGCAAAATCAAATCAAATCTCCTTTTCGACGTGACAGACAAATTGTATTTATTGACGTATTTTAAACATGGACTTAATCAGTTATTCGAACACGCCAGACAATATGACGTTATACATAGCTATCTATTACCTCTGTCGAACTGTAATGAGGGGACTTTGCACTCTGATAACATCTATCTTCCATAACATCATCTTACTTCATCCCTTCCTCTGTTGTGAACTTGCGGTTCTTTCAGATTCTCTCTCTCTCTCTCTCTCTCTCTCTCTCTCTCTCTCTCTCTCTCTCTCTCTCTGTCGTTTTCATTAACATCGTCTGCCTTGTCCGTCACACATTGGCGATTCCTTGCATCAGTGTTAGCAATGATGATTCATTCAGCTAAAACCACAATAAAAAGGTTTTCAGAGATGTTGCGCCTTGTGACAAAAACACTTGAGAACCACGGACTCGTCTCCGTCACCCTGAGCTCGTTCTCACGTCCTGTCTCATCAGATGCCACCGCAGCAGCAGCAGGTCACTCTTCCTCCACCTCCTCTGGCTTCACCGGCACCTGTTGCCTTCATCCAATCTTATTTTTAAAGCTTCTTATACTCATATACTTTCCATCATGCCTCAAGAATTTGCTCACTGCCTACCGTCACATGCCAAAAATGCTCTTGCTCTCTCTCTCTCTCTCTCGCTATATAATCTCACATAGTAGAATATCTGGGTTATATTGTTACATATAGAATCTATTAATCCTCACGGGTAGTTTAGCCCAGCACACCTCGGAGGAGAGATGTGCAGGTGGCATCTGTCATGGCCCGCGGAACCAACTGGCTCTGGTTTTCTTGGATTAGTGAGCTCCTCGGGAATCTCCTGCGACACACTGTTTTGGCCGTTAGGACCTGCACTCACTCTTCATTCAGTCACCGCCATACACTCGTGGCGACGGGCTACAAGAAAGGGAGAGATTGTCCAATTAAATTTGAGAAATGCCTTTTGGCTCAGCCTCCCGTCCGGCCATATGGTCCATTGCGGTGTGCACATTACTGCTGCTCTCACACACTCTCTCTTGCTGATACGCTGTAATCCATCATACTAACAAGGTACAGAGAAGGTGTGTTTTGTCTAACAGTAAACAGTTGTTATCCTAATCCGTGTCCTTTTTTAAAATAATATCCATGTGATGAATACACACCCTTAACCCTGCGTCTATTAGCTCTAAGGTAAAACATTAAAAAGCAATGTCTGACTGAAAGGATTCAACTGACTTCTGTACAGATGTTGTGTCTGCTCTTGTTCTGATATTCACGCAGGTCAGGGCCGAGCCAGTGGGTCCCCGGGGGGAGGCAGAATTGTTGTCGCCACCATCAGACCGCAGTGAAGAGGAGAGCCAAAGGGATTCACTTTCCTTTCGGAAGTGCTCACAGGAGATTGCTGGTCATGCAAGGATCCACACACTGATCTTTTTTTTTCACTTTGTTCTTTTTTAGAAAACGAACAAATGACTCAGAAACGAAGGGAAAATCCGTTCAACCCTTACGGGCAGCGGGGAAGTCGTTTCACGCTGAGTACTCCACACGACTCCGGTCCCCCACTTCATATTTTTTGACATTAACTTGTAACAAAAAGACGACAATCTGTTAAGTTGTCCAACCTTGAGATTAATTGATTCGAAAGAATATCCTGAATGTCTCTATTTTCTTTTGCTTGCCTAACCCTCATTGTAAGCCAGACCTTGAGCATCACACCAGTGTAAAGGTTGTGTCTCATTCAAAAATGGAAGTCATTGGTTTCGTGGTGCAGGGGGATTATCTAGGGGCATAACATGCTTTGATTTATGGCCCCGTCTCTTGCGTGTTCACAGCAGTGAATTCCCCCGGTGGGTCGGGATTCTGGGCTCGTTGAACAGAACTTCATGAGATCAGAGCTGGAGCCGCCTGACGCTAGGTGGAGACGTCGATTAGAGAAGACAGGAGACAAGACAATGTCTAAATTTATATCAGATTTACCAAAATCAATTTTTCTCCAACACAGAATAACTACACCTCAAGCTGTAATCCAATACAAATAAATGAACCGGTTAACCTGAACTGTCTGCATGTGAACCGTTAGCCCCTTCCTATGGCCCCATCCCCTAAAGGTTTATGCTGTGTTGAGACTACACTGCGCCTCACGTCACGCCGTGGCCACTTGTTTGTTAGAAATGCTAATGCTCACTGATTAGTAATTATTCAATTGGCATCAACGACAACTCATGTTTATTTGTACCCAATCTGTGAATTAGGTCCAGAGTTGTTTACTGTACTGAAAACATTGAATACATGTTATGTAGGGAAGTGAACCACCATCACTTCATATGCCATTTAGAAAAGAAGTTGCCCATCTCCAATTCATTTTTGACGGGCATGAAAATGTGTCCTTTTCACTTGGATAAAAAGCAACCTTACTTTTTGAAATGCAATTAAAAAAAACATCTTCCTAAATTGGTCAAATTCTTCTCTAAAAGAAATTAATCTTGCCGTCCTTTCAACTTCCTTGGCCACGGTCAATCTCTCAATTGCGTCTGCCACAGTTATTTTTCCACACGTCTTCCAAAGCCATCAATGCCGCCCGTGTCAGAATTTCCACAATTTAGCCATCGGCGTGTTGGTTCTTCCTCATCTACACGACGAGATGTCTTAGGGAAATTATCAACATTAGATTCAGAATTTTTTTTCATTCGTGTGGTTTATCTGCCGTCATTCCAGCTCTGATGATTTTTTCTCTCCTGCACAATAGTTGTCCTTAATGCCTTTGCCAGTCAGCTGTCCTAGTACCTGCCGGCAGGTTTTTCTTCATAAAAACATTGTCCAGAGTTTGACCGACACTGTAGTCATGGCTACAGTGTCGGCCTACACCTTCTTTTCCCTGTGCATGCGTTTCTCTCACTCAGAGTGCATAGCTTCCACCCTGTCCCTGCGTTCCTATCGCGTTGTCACGACAGTAAACGGTGCCGACAATGGAGAATAAGTCAGCGTGAGGAGAAGCAGTGCAATTGACAAATTAATTGATCTAGTGTTAGCTGACACGTCACTTGACAAGAAAAGAAAATCCTACTTGACTAACAAGTCAAAAACACTGCTTCATAGCTCTGAGTGAGGGACAGAGGCCCCGGCTGCTTCTGATAGAGGATTTTGAACTGAATTCTCATCATTACAATGTTTATGTCTGTTGCGCCCTGCTTTATTCATAACACAACTCCATGCCCTTTGACTTGGGACTGACATGCAAAGGTTGACATGCTTGACACCATGTGATTGCTGTCCGAATAACATGACAGGCATTTGTCCCCCTAAGGGAATGGACTGGGTCATGAAAGTTCTTCTGAAGGGGTCTTCCTTTCTTCTTTAGTTGTAGTTGCGTATTCGCCGCCTCTGTAACCCCTAACAGTCACCGGAGACCAGCAAATAGAGCCGTTTGTGACGACTGTTGTGCAACGGTGAATGTACACTGTATATAGCGAGCCAGCTACACAACACACAAACCTTTAAAGAGCTTTTTACTGTGTCCATAAAGCTCTTATATAACCCTTAAGTGAGGAGGACAGCCCCAAAGGGCCCCACACAAAGACACGTCTGCAGACATAATTACACATTACTCTGGAGTACATGGTGACAAATATGATAAGTTTGCAGATTAACCACACACATGCATGTGTCGTCGTGGAATGAGTATATCCAGTGAAGAGATAACACTGGAAAAAAGGCAAAATAATTGAAATAATTAAGTCCATAGAACAGTATAAAGTTCGTTGCATTGCTCTGTTTTCCTCTTCATCACATTGTGCTCTCAGTGCTGAGTTGGCACCGTTCTCCTTCACTGAACACAGCTGGACACCTGGTGTCGGCGGTTTTCAGCGCAGCCTGCTCACAGTGGCCGTCCTCTTCACCGGTGGCCGTTCCTCTCTTGCACGGCAAAGGCTCCGTTATCAGCGCGTTGGTCGCCTTCTCCGACATCACCGTGGCTTTGCGGTGGCTGCTCCGCCGGCCCTTGCGGAAGCGTATGGTGAACAGGCCGTAGATGACGGGGTCCAGGCAGGCGTTGAAAAGGCCAAAGATGAACAGGATGTGGGTGAGGGAGTGAGAGACTTTCCCCTCCAAGTCGTCCGGGAAGAACCAGTACCACAGACCCAGCAGGTAGTACGGGGTCCAGCAGACGATGAAGCAGATCACTATGACGATGCTCATTTTCAGAGTCCTCAGCCGCGCTTTGGGGATGTTGTTCTTTGAACAGCGTAGATGTGGCTCGTTGGAGGACACTAGGGTAGAAAAAAAGAGTCAGATGTAAACATACAAAGTAACCACCAGTTCTTTTTTCTAATCCACTTGTCTGTGGTCCGAGCATCCAGACAGCAGCCCAAGACTTACAGCTCTTCGTTGTCATCCGCTTGGAGATCTGGATGAAGATCCTGGTGTAGCAGGTGATCATTATGACCAGCGGCAGCAGGAAGAGGCAGGAGAAGGTAAACATGTTGTACGCCGTTTCCTGCCAGTGAGTGACGAAGCTCCCCCTCGTGGTGCACTGGGTGAAGTTGGCCGGATACGTTATGGTCACATTATGGAAAATGAACATCTGTGGATTGAGAAACGAAATGACATTAGTCCCGTCCGTTTGGCAGAGGTGAGATAGAAAGATTAAAGCACTATGTCATATCCCCGTGGTTTGATCAAACAGCCCAACATCCCTCAGAATTACATTCATGTAGAGGTCGCTAATTTTGATCCAAATACCAGGGTTCAATGAGAGCTAGTGACGTGTCCATTGTGCCACATGAAACTAAAGGAGTGGAGGTGGTTCATTTACACAACTGACGCTTGTGACCTGAGGTCGCATCCCATTTCACACAAACAATGACAGTTGAGTGGTCGTCCAATCGTAGATCAGGAACTATTGACAGCATGGAACATGTAATCTTGTGGGGTTACAAGTTATATTAAAATCATTTTTTTAAAAAGACGTCATGATAGTATTTCCCCTTTTTGTGGATGCAGGCCCTGGATGATACTCCATCCATTTAACCCGCTCCATAGGGAAGGTTATACTTCTTCAACTCCAGCCAAACACATTTCCAAGCGTTTTTTTAAATAAAAAAAAATGTATGAACAGCAAACCAAATAACTAACCACTGTCACGAGTGTGTCCAATGAGCAGTCTGTCTTATATATTATTATAAAAAAATTCTCTGTCTGCTTTTTCATATAATCTTTATAGAATAAGAACTAACTATATTATCTCTGCAGTACAGGAACAACATTTCGTTCTCTTCTCAGCAGGTGAGGAAGCAGGTGTCAGCTTTAGCTTCAACTTTTTGGCATTAAATTGTGTATGTAGCCATCAAGTTCATATTTAAGGACACCAGAAGTTGTCAGGATTTTATTGTGAAGCAAAGTTACTTTTTTTTTGTCTAGTGGCCGTAGTAATTATGACAGGAGCAAATGAGGAAGAAAGACATATTGTAAGTAGTAGATTCCACATTAGAGGAGTAGTAGGAAGCGGACGGATGCCTTGATAAAACACAGGACCCCCACAGAGGAGACTGCTGATTCTTCCCTCTTGATGTGGAAGCAATGTGTTACCTTAATCAACAACCGTAACCACATGTTTACTTTCATAATTACTATTATTATAACCATGATGACAGACTATGGTCCTCTAAACTTGAAAAGAGATAATTATTTAAAAATGAACCACAATCTCTTCCTTAACCGGGCAATGTGTTTTTCGGTGCCTTAACCCGACTACGACTGTTCCACATCCTGAAATTTAAATGTGTATTATTGTTACCATTAACACAAAGGTCCAGTACGCCTGACGTTAATATGCCTCTATAGGTCGTTTCCAAAGTAGGTACAAGTTACCATCTGTACAAGGTTGGTCAGGTCGACTGTCTTGTTGATTTGAGACTCTTTACAAGTATCGCCCTTTAATTTCAGTCAACACGATGATAAATCAACAAGTTGGTCAGCAACTATGCACTACTTAGTTAGTTTAGTTAGCTAACAACTTGCTAAAGTCTGCTACCAACATCAACGTCATTTGTCATTTCAGAAATGAAAACATCTTGCCTATATTTGTGGCTCTTAACCAAGCATCCAGAACTCAAACACACCGTAATTGAAATGATTGCTCCCATTATATTTTTTAAATTGATTCACTTTTTTGTCTATAACGTGTCCATAAACACTTAAAAATGTCCAGTATAATTTCCCATATTCCTAAGCGACATATACTTGTGTTTCTGGCTGACTAATCGATTGATCGCCTCGTCATTTCTGCTCTTATCTTGTGTGGATATTGTACAAATTGTAGAATAAAAAAAGCATTGACGATGACATTTAAAACCACTAAATGTAGCCCAGTCTTATTACAGAATCGTCCAGCATCAAAGTTCTGTTTGGACTCCAGTGCCACACTTCTGCTTTTTTTCCTCGGACCGTGATCAACAGTGTTACTTGCTATATGCTGCAAAAGATCTTAATGGTTACAGAGAGGCATGTACAGCACACTGACAGGATTAGGGATTCCCATCTGTGCTTTACTCAGTGATAGAGCTACTAATCCCTAACACTGACACCACGAGGGGCCTTAAATCACGCTGCCTGTTTTCACTGCATCAAATCCTCGTGCATTTTCCACATCTCATGTAAATGCATGCAGATGTAAACGGAGAGAATAATAAGTATGAGAGTCTAATTCAAGTTACTGTGAAACCAGATTATAATTTCCTCTGGCATGTGCAGTTTTCTCCCCACAGTGTAATATCTCTATGGGAATGAGATAGAACATGTTGATCCAATCATCTATGGACAGGTATAGGGACCTATATCCTGCTCACTGTAACACTGCATGGAGGGTATCCTATAACCCAGCACATCCCTACCGCTCACTTTCTTCAACGTGGTAAGTCTCTGATCATCTGAACCAAACAAAACGGCCACGGCTGTTACCCGGCCTTACCTGAGGGATAGAGAACACGGCGCTCATAGTCCAAGCCACAATCAACATGACCCTGTTCCTTTTGCGGGCCATGCTAATGCACAGAGGGTTGAGGATGGCCGACTGTCTGTCCAGGCTTATCACCACTGTGACGAACGCACAGGAGTACATGGCCTGCAGCTTGAGGAACATCAGGAATCTGCAGGCCAGGTCGCCCGCCAGCCACTGCACTGTGATGTTCCACACGGCGTCCACGGGCATCACGATGAAGGTGACCAAGAGATCGGCTGCGGTCAAGTTGACTATCAGCACCCTGACGTGGGATTTGCGCTTGTGGCCGTTGGCCGCCCACAGCACAGCCGAATTGCAGAGAGTGGAAACGCCGCACAGGATGAAGGTGATGATCACTCGGACTTTGGCTGCGATAGAGAAGGTAGGCAGCTGCAGCGCTCGGTCCACCGATGTCCAGTCACAGCTGGCATTGAGGTCAAATCCGGCAGTCTGCCTATACATGTTGTCCGAAGGATCGCAGCAGGAGGAGGCGTTCATTTTCTGACCCTCAGCGAGGAGTCAGCATGGAGTTCACCTACACGGAGGCGCCAAAGGAAGGGAGTAAAGGTAGAATAAATACACAAGCCTGTGTATGAAGTTGGTGCAAATGATTATTCTGCATGGATTTGCAAAAGACAAAACTGAATTAGTTCAGCGAGTGATGCAGCTGCAGACAGAAAGAGATCAGTCTGCTGTGCAGGCTGCAGCTCTGATGCTCGCTGAGGTGGAGAGATGCTGTCACTGCGTCTGTGTGTGTGTGTGTGTGTGTTTGTGTGTGTGTATGTGTGTGTGTGTGTGTGTGTGTGTGTGTGTTGCAGCACCTGACGACCAATGAAGTTAACTAGACCCTATAATGATAAGATCATCTTATCTGATTTAAAAAAAAACAACAAAATGGTTTAAACAAATGCAGCTATTATTTCTTTGAGAGGAGCTTTAGCCTGGTTTTGTCTAATATGAATGCAACCATTTAATACAACCTATTAGGTATACATTTCCCTCAGGTAGTTAAATTTGCAACACAAGCTATAGTGCTTTGCATGATGTCGTACCCAACTGTATGAAGATTAGACTTGCTTGCAATTTGCTGATGACAAGTAGCCTATATGTGAATTAACTGTAGGCTATATTTGGTTTATATGATGAAAATAATAATAATAAAAGATAAGCTACAATGGTACCAACAACTACATCAGATATACGCTGCGTAATTGTACAGAATTTAGTTTTGTCTTCATAGACGCAGCAGACTTACATTATGTGCGCGCAGTCGTGGAGCGGTGCGTATTTTCCCGGATCAGACAGTGAACAGACAAAGTGAAATCCTCTCTGTGTAGAAGTCCCAGACCCCCGGCTCCTCATGGTGAGTGCAGTGCTGACCGTCTGAGGAGTGTCCACTCTTCCCTCTCAGTTTCACTTCACTGACCCCTCGGGAGGAGGATCCATTGCGCGTCAGTCGCTCCATGGGCGCGGCCACGAGCATCTCCGAGCGCATTGCGAGCGCACGAAATGGCAAGAACATCGGCACAAAAGAAAAACCCATGCGTTTGCGAACCATTATATTGCCGCTGCTTGTTTCTTATTTTGTCCACTCGTGTATTATTTATGCAGTGTGACACTGACATGTCATTGTGCCCCCACTGTGATACACAATGTTCTTGTTTCCAAACATGCAAATGGTGGACTCCTTCCAGCTGCTCTCTGCCGTCATGCCAAGAGTTTACCTAGCAACTGTCTGAGTCACTCCGCACTCCCCCATCTTACTAATTCAGAAAGGTATTGGCTATATGCTGTCGGAAGTAAAAAACAAAGACAAATCTATCAATAACCTTTTTTAAATATATTTCATACATACATATTCTCCCAAAGTAACCCATTGTGTAAGTGTGGGTTTGAACATAAACAAACTCATATAAACTCTTTTTGCCTGGATTTCCCTTCAAAAAAAGTGAAAATACCTTTTTTATTTCTTTGCCTTTGTATGAAATATGTCTTTAAATGCCACACTCTGTGCTCTGACCACCACGATCTTACTGATAACTCTACTAATGCTACTGCTACACAATCATTTGTTATTCATTCTTATAACAATGTCATACGCAAATTCCTAAATTAAATCTACCCACTTTGACTTCAGCTATTATTGTCCCACTGGTTCCATAAACTGTGACCCTAATCTAAGTACAAACGCATTTTTCTGTACTTTAAGGATCATTCCAAGCTGCTATAATCTTTTTTGTGATATAATTAATTCATCAAATGACAGCTTGTATTTCAAAGTTTTGTTTGTTGCTGCAAAGCCATAGAGAATAATTACCTGATACTGCAGTTCCACTGAGCTGTGTAGAGCATTCAAACATCTTTCAGGTCTTCGTTGTCGCTGTCCGACCCGCAGCTTCACTGTTCTGGTTCACTCTCACCACTTTCATCACCTGAATCCTGGTGCAGCAGGCAGTTGTTTCAGCAAATACATCAACTGAAAACAATCACAACCTGCACGGCACCAAACGGAAGACAGACAAAGTTAGGGAGTCGCCAGTTAACGCTCAGCCGCAAAAAGGAGACAGATATTTTTTTCTCAGGAGGTATAGAGACCAAAATGGAGCCAACAGAGAGTTGGCATTAAAGCCCCATTGTGTTATTTTGTACTTTTCTGGCAGCATCTGGTGGTAAAGTTGCAAACCGCAACCAACTGAGCAACCTACAGGGGACACTTTATGGTGTCATTCCCGGTTTCCCACAGCGCTGGAAATTCAACGCGAAGGCGACGTATGGACCGTTTTTCTGCAACCGTATTTAATGCTTGCATTCCATTATACCTCGGAAGTCAGACCCCGGAAGTCGGGGTGGTGATTTTTTTCCGACCTCCCGAGTCACAGTGGACGGACGGATACAGCATGAAGACTGGAAATGGGGGAAAGAGACAGAAGTCACAATCAGTACCAAGTAACAATCATCACTAGTTTCTCTAAACACACACACACACACACACACACACACACACCATGAGTGGTTTGTGTTATAGATTATTATTTGATTATGTCTAGACTTGGCAAAATCAAGGCAGTACTTTCACATTTACTGTAGAGACATCGAAGCGTTATCTTCTCATCTAAATCTTAGCAGAAAGAAAATGATTATGAGGAAATCTTTGAAAGAAACCTTTTAATGCCATGTCAAGTGTTGTCTTAACGGCTTGTTTCCAAATTTGCCAGTGGGCAATAAAATCAGTTGATCCAAACAAATCAACATTTTGCAATAAACAGATTCTAACAATGAAGCAAGCTTCTCAATGGTATAGATCTTTGTGATTACGCACCAAAAGTGGTCACCAGTTACTTCTATTCACACAAACAATATATGACATGCTCTCATGACAGCTGCTTGACACATTATAGCAAAAATGAAATCACCCTGCAGGGTCGGGTTTTATCAAGCACTGACGCTATGCACTCCTGTTTTCTTCACCATGTCAGCAGTGGACGGGGGATTAATCTGAGCCCTTTATCACGAGTCACAAAAGAACTCTTATGTGGATTTCCCCATATAGTCACTTAAGAAAAAAAAAAGGAGAAAAAAAGAGAAAAAGGCGCCTGATGAAAGGAAAACATCACTTATAATGCTGCGGCCAACAGTCAGGGATTTTGTGTAAAAAAATTAGGAGTGATGGCGTCGTAATGTTGTGTTAGTATGAAATTCCCTGCACACCCAAAGTTTTAAACCTCAAATTGGATATGAACCACAAACTTTTTTGTTTCTTGGAGAAGAATAAAAGGAAATGACCGCAATAATGAGAGAGATGAAATCCGCTGAATTAATACCACTGTCAGACAAAAGAAAAACGAGGAAGCGTGACAGAAATGATGTTGAGAATTCGTGGGAAAGGTTATGACCTGGATTAAAACCAGCCGGCCATGACGTGGCTGGCTGAGCCTTCACCGCGCTCCTCCTCCGTTACAGTGTGATCACTTTTACAACCCGATAAGGCATCAGGTGTTCACAGGAGCGAAAAAGCTTCTGTTCATCCCCTCTGACCACAGACAGTAAACAAACATGCGATAATGGATCAATAACGACCTGCACCAGGTCAAAATCACCTGCACTAGCTAACCATTAGAGCATCTTACATAAATAAATGTTACATGAACTCTCGTAACACCTTTTTTCAAAACATGATCAGCCTAATAACCTTTTTCAAAGATTAAAAATAATTGCGATGCTTAAAAATACCAGTCAATGCTTTGTGCCTGGTCCAAGTTGTCCTCAGAAAATCGGATGACAGCTTCATTAACACATGCCGCCTTTCAAGTAGAAGGAGACGAGTATTTGATATGATCTCTACAAAACTAGACGCAAAAGGTTCAATCACAAGGGAGAAAACAGACATATTGTTGATTTTGTCATTGCCCGACCTCACATTCTCCCCTTTTCAGTCAACAGCTGTGGATTATCAGCTGTGCAGAGCGATGGAGCAGCTGATTGGCACCTGGCTGTGGGTTTATGAAGATATCAGACTCTGGGATACTGTCCAAACAGGCCACGACCTTCCCAGCTCCACAAACGTCAGAGACGTTTTCACGGTAATCCACAGTAATTGTGCTGCTTGCATTTTAGGTGTGATTATCCTACATTGCTTCACTGTGATCCAGACAGAATCCCTCCCCTTGCCACAACCAACACGTGACTGAACCAGGCTGGTGCACAAGCCGGAGACATCTCGGTCTCACCTGTTACTTTCCTCAACTCATAACTCCTCTTGACCTGCTGCTGCCAGTAAAAGTGCTAAGAATAACAAAACGCACTTGGTTTTTTCTTCTTAAAAAACGTTTTACCACTAGTGTTTTTTCAACAGATGTGTCAGGAAAAATAACAACCATCATATCATTAGGATCCAATCTAATAAACCAATTAAAAATTGATAAGCCATGTGAAAAAATCATATTGCCGGTGGTGGTGTTGTTCAAGAGAACATCTAATGTGGTGCACATTTAAACACAGGATCCAGAAGCCGTTCCAATTCTGTTTTTTTGCTCAAAGGTAGGTTGAGATGGTAACAGGTGATTGTTCGATAATTTGTTCTCCACAAGAGGAATACAAAAAAGGAAAACTTGAAAACCCTATTTTTTTGAACCAAGTAATAAAATTAAATTAAGTTGTTTGAGACTTACTTCATTAATGCATCCACAATATGGCATTGCACATATTCTCTCTTATATTCATGATGAAACCCTGGAAATCTAGCATCATAAAACACAAACAGTGTTAACATTCAAACAGTGTATGCCATATAAACATTTTAAAGGTGAAAAGTCCATTTGAACTCACATCCGTTGATCGCTTTGTTTTCCCTCCAATTGTTTGGAGGGGAAAAGAGGGTTCACAGGTTTGAGGGGCCAGGTTTTATAGTCTGAGGGGTGTGGTCACATTACGAGTGGCTGTCTGCCGTTAGGGGTGGAGTCTTGGGATTTTAACAACATGACCAATCACATTAGTGAGAAAATGTAAACATGATGAAATATGAACATAAATTTGTTTAATTGTAAGTGTTAGTCATATATTTCGATAAATGCAGTACACTGATCCAATGAGTAGAAGTGATTTCCCCCTTTCCTCTTGTTTTGTATAGTTTTTTTGTGTTTGCAAACGGTCCGCAAAGTTAAAAAGCCCAAAGTCCTTGGTAAAGGGAGCGTCTCTCCCCCGACAGAAAACACTGCTCCTGTAACACTGTTGAGTGAATAAAGCACGCCTAGCGGCTAGTGAGGCACGCCCATAGATTTACTAATAACACCACGTCCCCAAACGAGCCAGCTAAAGCAAGAGCGGAGACCATCACTTCCTACATCCTCTGGAAGCGGTTGACAAATCACAACAACGTGGAGCCAGCTGGCCAATCGGAGCAGACTGGGCTTCATTGGGAGGAGGGGCCTTAAAGAGACAGGAGCTAAAGCCCAAGTGTTTCAGACAGATGCTGAAAAGAGGTGCTGCAGGAATGGACAGTATGTAGAAACTGATGTGTTTACTAAACATTAGAGAATTTAAACCTTTTTATGTAATAAGCCAAATTAAAACTTTGAACCTGAATATGAGCATAATATGTCTCATTTAAGACACACCGATATTAAGTCAATGACTCAATATTGAACTGACAGATACTATGGTGCAACCGCATTTTCATGTTTGTTTTTCATTGTTATTTCTGAGTTGTTTTTGAGTTTGTGAATTGCCTTGTGACTGAGCATGAGACAGTGTTACATTCAGATTCAGCCGTGCTGGAACATTCAGCCTTGACTACAATTTGAGCTGACAAGTACGAGGATACCGAAAGCACACTCAGCATAAACAGATTTGCTTTCGACTGCAATGTAATCACAAGTGATGAATGGCCAGGACAAAAGGCGGTTTGTTAGCCCACAACAGGTCCTTTTTGTGGACATGAAATGGACTGCAATTCCACAAAATATTGTGGTTTCCAAAGATCAGTCAATGCTATTTTGTCTTTATTTTCTTGTATATTTTATGTTTTTGCAAAGCGCCTGCCCCTCACCCCTCTGTACACACTTAATACTTCATGTTATTACACAACTCCCACTCTCTCTGCTGCTGTGATCCAAGTAGGTGAGGCTCAGCACTGGGCAATGAACTGTTTAATTTGAAGTGATAAGACTTTTAACTCCTCTCTTTAGTTTGTACACTTTGGGCGGTTTGATGGATGTTTACCTTTTCTGGAAACATGCACTTTTTCCTGTCAGCCTAAATATATCTAATGTAACAGCTCTGCCCTAAATCCTGCCTTCACTGTATAAAGCTAATTTTACTTATTGAACACTCATTTTTAAAGCTACAGTTAGTGTTTCTGTTGAATTGTTTGTTTAAATGGTCTATCTTATATTCTGTCCACGTTCACTGGGATAAAGACATTTCATTGTGTGCATGTGTAAATGACACATCTTAAACTGTGGGGAAAAACTTTAAAGAAAATCCTGAAAAGTAGGAAACATGTGTAAATTTACAGTTGAAGGACCCATAATGCACGCGCATGTTACCACGTCATACAAAACAACCACATAACTGTGCGAACTCTTCAAAGTTGCAATTCGAGAGGCTCTCCGACACGCCGCCTCCAGAAGGTTAAATATCCAGACGAATCAACGTCAACTACAGCCGATCAGAGCGCAGGACTATTGCATAGTAGGGGCTTCCTCCTGCTGAAGGATCATGTCATGTGTGACCTCCTGTTGCCAGTCAGTTGTGTAGTATGACCTCACAATGACTAAAAGACTCCCGATCACAAGACAGCAAGTCATCGAGTAAGAACTTGGCATTCGGTCTACCCATGCTGTAATTAGTCTGATGGGCGGTGAAGGGTAAGAAGATTAGTGGATCGTGTCGTCTTTCCAATGGACTGCCCGCTACAAATTGTGAACCTCCTTAAAAATGGGTCATCCATAATTTTATTTTTTCCAATACATGGTCAATATGTTGTGTGACTGTCTGCCATCCGTAACCTGACAAGCCAAATGGTTTCATAAAAACCATCTAGAAAAAGGCTTGTTGGAAACTGCAAAAGGCCAGGTGCTTCCAAAAATACTTTGGTATGTGATTGGATGAACCATCGCAGTTGTCCGGCCCAGTCAGAAGAAGGGCAATATGCACCTTTTATATCAAAAAAGCTTTCAGTGCTGATCTGTGTTTTTCTTTCAATGAAGAAATACTCACCAGCTCTGATATGACTGATGCTTTAGCAGCAAAACTCACAGTGACCTTGTTAATGAATATTGGCATCTCACTGTCCTCAAACTTAAGATGATGAGGGAGGAACTACTGGCAGCTATGGGTAAGTAAGTTGATTGGTCTGAACTACTGTGCTTTGGCCTTAAGCCAATCACTTGGACCCCTGGAAGATGGATTCTCATTTGTGAGAAATCCAGCTGCCTTGCAAGGTTAAGTCATCCCTGCTGACCCATGTAAAGTGAAACCTCCTGGCAGAATCAGGGCAGACACATTAGGCAACAAGAACCTCTGACAATGGACTAGTCAGTTAATAATGGATGAGGCCAGCTAATACTGTACCAGTGGATAAAATGTTTCAGGTTTTTACCAGTTTTCAAAATGTTTGCTAATTAATTCCCAGTCGGTATTTTGTTCATTAATACCCCTGGGCTACCATGGATGTAGCTAGCCATGTTACAGACATTGATTTAGGGATGCTAAGTGATCTGTCTGTCTATCTGTATTTTGGTGATGTTTGTGGTTTTGAATATAATGTCTTGACTATGTTGGATAGATTGTCATGAAATTTGACCATGGCAGTGGTTTTGAAAGTGTTGAACAAATAACAATTTTAAGCCACATGGGGAGAAAAGAAAAAAAAAGCTCTGTCCTGTGTTCTGTTTTTGCCCTATTATCTCTCATTTTCTCTCTAGCTGCACACTTTGTCTGTGTATCATTGCCTATTCTGGGGGGAAAATATGTATAGATTTTGTGATGTTGTCATGCTCTCATCCAGAGCAGTGTATAACAATAACACAAGTGGCGTTCAGTGACTCACTCAGACATTTTGATGAAATACAGAGATTATACAGTCACATATGTTTCGCAGTGTATTCTCTCATGGTTCTTGTCATTGAACATCTGCTTCCTGATGACAGCATCTTGTATGCTATCTATAGCATGTATTTCATACATGAAACTAAATTATCTTGAGCATTTCACTTAATCAAAGTGTTATACTCACTGTTATGAGCATCACAGGTGCAACCTTTTAAGACAGTGACAGTTCACTAACCACTTCCCATTTAAATAGGCCGACCCATTCTAGCTTGTAGCTCATGGACAGTTCTTTAATTACATCTCTCAGTAAAGATGAAAGCACTTTACACTCCATTGCAATTACCATCCTGACGCAGCACTATAAAAAGATAACTGACACACACTTTTCAACATGAGTCACAGTCAACAAGCTAATCTGTGCAAGGAGCACAGAGGAAAATCTTCTGACATTTGAAATCTTTTCAAAAGTTTTGCTTTTTGTTGTAGGCGACAGTACAAAGTGGGAGCTCATGTATTGTTTTAGGGCAGAGGTCTATCAATTGGACTGAGAATAATACCTGTGACAGAGGCAAAAATTGCACAATGTCAACTTGAAATTAATCTACTCTGAGTTTATTCAACATTAAATTGGTGGTGAAACCATCACTGTGTAAAAAGGCTTCATATTCTAACCTTTGACATGATTACATCTTTGTTATGGCACAGAATGGTGAGTGTAGCAAGTTGCATATTAAATTATACCACCATTATGGAAAAAATGTACCCAATCATAGTTTATTTCTTTTAACCACCTGCTGCTGTCATTCATTTGTCTTAATTTCATCACACATTGCTATTATTTCTGCAACTTAAAAGCCATAATACATCACATAACAGCCCACATTTTCTTTCATGTTCCAGTGCCAGACCACAGTGCAAAGATGAGTCACTTTCAGAGTTCAATCAAATGGATCACAATTGCCAATAGTGACAAATTACTTTATATATATACATACCTATAGACATTAACTCTTGACTTTGAAACATAACACCTCAATCTGCTGTGCAGTGTATCTGTAAAATACATTTCATATTCATCCCATATCATATCAAATCGACAAAAAATGGAAACAACTTACACCAGAAACACCATCCCATCATAGATACAGGAAAGAGTGCAAATTGCCAAACTCCGAGATTAAGGGTTTTTTTGTGTTAAAGAGGAATTCATTTTCACACGTCACACACAACATTCAATATGCTAGACCTGCAATAAAATTAAATGAAAATTAAAAATGCTTGACAGGATTATTATTTTATTTTTTTACTTTCTTGATGTTAATTTATTGCAGTGTAGAAGAGATCAAAGAAGAGAAACTAAAATTCTAAATATAATATGAGTACATTAGCATTGTAAGAGTAGCAGGGGTGGTTGAGACAACTGTTTGGCAAAACATATGACAATCATAGGCCACAATGTAATTCATATACAAATTAGTTGCGGCTGAAATTGCACTTAACAAGGCAGCCCGGGTGTTTTTGAAATCTTTTAAATAGAAACGAGACTCTGCGTTTCATTTTTACGCCTGTTTGAAGGTGTGGTTGTCACTCTGAGGTCTGGAACCAGGTGAAATAGAGTGACCTTCTGTGACTGAATTATAGAGAGTTAGTAAGTAGAATAAGTATTATGTGAAAAATGTACACTTCAACAGAACAAATTTAAAATGCTAGAGACAGAGAAAAAAGATGAAACATCGCTCTATGAAAGAAACAAATTACATTTATTCAAATGACTGTAACTCTTAATCCAAATAAATGATCAACTAGAATGGCGCTCAGTAGAGCATATACCTCTGAGGCCCAAAAAACCAAAAACCTTACCTTGCCGTGTCAAACTAAATGAAAAATAATTCAGAGTCCGCCCCCTTTTTGGGATCCACCCCCAAATTGGTTTGATTCTTTCTGGGCTTAAATTTTGTATTAATCTGTTCAGTGGTTTTTGCGTAATCCCACCTGATAAACAAACAAACCAACCAAAAGAAAAACAAGCGATTTGGTGGAGGACATAAAGAGAGTACATGCATGTTAATATGGTGGTTATTGTGAGTATGATTTTTTTAATTAATCAGCAATACAAATTAACCTGCACTTAAATCATTTCAGAGTTGCTCCATACCATTTTAGCAGGTAGGGGAAATGGTAAAGGTTTATGAATTAGAAAACCCACATGAAATATTTTTAGCCCTGCCTTGCTTCCTTCAGAGTGCCAAAGCATGTCTGCTGCTGTCATCTCTCTCTCTCTCTGGGAATATGACGGTATAACTCAGACAAACAGAGTCATCTCAGGTTCACCAAGACAGAGAGCAAAAAGATGAGCTGGATTACCCATGTCCAGAGATGAGTGTCTATGATTGGACTCTGTCCACTTGGTCACTTCATAAAACACACGCTAAGTTCCGGTTGGCACTGACGTGACAGAGGAATGTCGTGGCTTTATAGAACGACGGAGACTCAGCCAGGTGAGGGGGAATGATGATCTGAAATAATGATGATGTGGGTGTTTCTGAATTCGCGGTGGACAAACATCACTTGGTATTACTGTGATGTCAGATAAATCCAAGCTAAAGTACACATATTTTGAGCACATAGGCAAGGTTGGTCATGTGCCTCTGAGTAATGCTGGAATTTTCCCCCTTTCGAAAGCCATAAGCACAATCCCATAGCAAGAGAAGTGAGCCAATTAGCTCAAGCAGGTTAACTTGATGCCAGGCGAAATGCCTTATGGGCCTTAGAGTTTGAGTCACCACAGTCACAGCAAAGCAAAAGCAAATGTATTTTTCTCAGCAATTACAAGATGGCACATTTATATTTCCCAAAAAGTATGTTCAAAAAAATAGGGAATGGAATGTGTGGTCTTTATTGTGAAAATGGGGGATTTGAAGAAATCTCGTTTCTGAACGATTCCAAATTCCAATCAAGTGCATTTAGGGTTGTATCCAAAATCACCTTCTCTATTTTAACCGTAGGAGAAAGGTTGCTGCACCAGGCGCACGGTTGTAATTAGTCTCTCGGTTAATCATAGGTGTGTTTTAAGCATAGCATGCAACGGACCAATCAGAGTGCCATCTCCCGCTCCCTTTAGGTGCACTATAAGGTTGCTACAATAAGGGTCATTCTCTTTAGTGGGTACAGTCTGATGATAATTAGTTAAGTGTGGTTGTCATGACGAACAAGTGACATCGCGTAACAATTTCTGACAATAACGCGAAATGACCTGATATCCATGAGAGCACTCAATTTCATACTCTCCTCTCCTCTCGTCCTTTCTTTTCTCCTAATGTCTGGTCTCTTTAATCGTCTCTCCTCTTCTTTCTCCTAAATGAACAGCAGAGAGGACAGAATACTTGGGACCAGGTTAGACAGTAAATTGAATAATTTCAATTCAAATGAAGCAAAATTAACTCGGATAAGATAAGTTCTAATTAATCAAAATATATTAGATTCAAATTAATGAAGACAACTAAATTTAAATTCAGTTTGATGGACTTACGTGCTCACCTTGAGACTTCAGCAGCTCTCTTGCTACCAAACTGTTTTTTTCCTCTCCATCAAACACCTCGAGCTCTTCACCTACAGTATGAGCTATATAGGAAGTGGGAAAGGTTGAGGGGCCAACATGGGTTCAAATGCATAAAGGATTATTTCACATCTTTAATGGAAAGTAAAAATTCCCATTCGTCAGTGACAGTAGGTCTCGGCCCAGATTTTGAAGAACTGTGTATTTCCGGCCACCATGAGGCTTCTTCACGTTTAAATTATGTCCTGAGGTCCAGAGCTCAAGTCCATGTTTAACCTTTACAATGTACTTGTCAAATAGACATGATAGATAGATAGATAGATAGATACTTTATTTATCCAGAGGGAAATTCAGGCATCCAGCAACATTTACGACCATACATACATTAAACATACATCAATCCTTCATAAAAATAAAAATACAAAATTAAATATTAAACTATAAAGAAACTAGCTTACGACGGTGCAAAACGGGAACAGTGCAAATGGATGTGCAAATGAAGGTAGAAATAAATTGTCCTATTCTATTGTCCTCCCTGCCTTGACTAGGAGCTGTTGTACAGTCTGATGGCCGGGGGGACGAAAGAGTCTGTTGGTGGAGCTGGACTGTCGGCCACTGAACACACTCCTCTGCCTGGTGAAGGTGTTGTGGAGTGGGTGGTTGGCATTTGTCCAGGGTCCTTTTTTCTGCCACATGGTAGAGTGAAGTAGCATAACATTTAAACACTGAAGAAATGTACGAGTATCTCTTGGTGCTTGAGTATAACCCGGATTATTTAGTTAGGTTCTATTTTCAGGTTTGGGTTTGTGGCAGGAGGATGTGCACATTGGTGACCTGAGGGCCATAAGGTCAAAAAACAGGGGGAAGGTCTGCTGGTGCAAACATGCAGATAAAAACGTCCGCACTTTCACGTTCAAATTACTAACTATATTGTTCGTTAGTGAATACAGACTTACGTTTTGTTTTTTAGACTGTTATTGAAGCTAAAGGCCTTATTTACACGCTCATGTCGTGTCGGGTGCGGTGGCGCGCGCCTGTAATCCAAGTCACCGGGAGGCTGAGGCTGGAGGATCGTTTGAGCTCAGGAGCTCTGAGCCGCTGCGGACTATGTCGATCGGGTGTCCACACTAAGTTCAGTATCGATATGGTGATCCTGGGGGAGCCCGGGACCACCAGGTCGCCTAAGGAGGGGTGCACCGGCCCAGGTCGGAGACGGAGCAGGCCAAAGCCCCCGTGCCGCTCAGTAGTGGGATCGCACCCGAGAATAGACGCGGCGGTGCAGCCTGAGCAATACAATGAGACACAGTCTCTTTTTTAGTGATCGACATCACACACGTCAAATATCATGTTTCATATGAAACAGCAGCTACATCATTGTATCTTCATCCTCTTGTTTCCACGGAGAAGCCTCAGAAACCAGAAGCTGATTGTTGGACCTACACCGCCTCCTCCTGGAGCAGAGGAGTAATGACCACCAATCATTCCAAACACACACGTTTTTTTTCTACTTGATTGAGTGAAAGCAATCCTACACCCTTCAGCAGTTTCTTATTTGACTCGACAAATAAAAAGGTAATTGTGGCAAAATATTTCCCTTCATATTTAGAAGGGAAATCAAATAAATGAAAGTGCAATTGAGCGTACATATTTACCACCTTCTCTATTCTCTGCTGTATGTTTCACCATCCCTGTTTGTGGATGCTGCACTGAGGTCCTTCACACTGTAGACTCTGTCGGTCTAGGGCGTCATCAGACACACGAACCTCCTTGATGCTGCTGGTTCCAACTTAGGCGCTCACCTGGAGACTTAAGCGGCTCTCTAGCTGCATAACTGATTTTTTTTCCTTTCCATCAAACACCTCAAGGTCTTCACCTACAGTATGAGCTATATAGGAAGTGGGAAGGGTTGAGGGGCCAACATGGGTTCAAATGTATGAAAGGTTATTTCACATCTTTAATGGAAAGTAAAAATTCCCATTCGTCAGTGACAGTAGGTCTCGGCCCAGATTTCCAGAACTGTGTATTTCCGACCACCATGAGGCTTGTTCACGTTTAAATGATGATGAGGTTTGAATGATGCCCTCGGGAGACAAAACATGGCCACCATCTTCATGCCCCCCTCCCCCCTTAGGGCAAATCTGCTCGGACAGTCACATTAACATAGGGACGTCCTGTTAGAAAAGAGGCTCAAGTCCATGTTTAACCTTTACAATCTACTTCAAATAGACGTAGTAGAGTGAAGTAGCATAACATTTAAACACTCATACTTAAAGTATAAGTATCTCAAATTGGTGCTTGAGTATAACCCGGATTATTTAGTTAGGTTCTATTTTCAGGTTTGGGTTTGTGGCAGGAGGATGTGCACATTGGTGACCTGAGGGCCATAAGGTCAGAAAACAGGGGGAAGGTCTGCTGGTGCAAACATGCAGATAAAAACGTCCGCACTTTCACGTTCAAATTACTAACTATATTGTCTGTCAGTGAATACAGACTTACGTTTTGTTTTTTAGACTTTTATCAAAGGCAAACGCCTTATGTACATACTCATGTCGTGTCGGGTGCGGTGGCGCGCGCCTGTAATCCAAGTCACCGGGAGGCTGAGGCTGGAGGATCGTTTGAGCTCAGGAGCTCTGAGCCGCTGCGGACTATGTCGATCGGGTGTCCGCACTAAGTTCAGTATCGATATGGTGATCCTGGGGGAGCCCGGGACCACCAGGTCGCCTAAGGAGGGGTGCACCGGCCCAGGTCGGAGACGGAGCAGGCCAAAGCCCCCGTGCCGCTCAGTAGTGGGATCGCACCTGAGAATAGACGCGGCGGTGCAGCCTGAGCAATACAATGAGACACAGTCTCTTTTTTAGTGATCGACAACACACGCGTCAAATATCATGTTTCATATGAAACAGCAGCTACATCATTGTATCTTCATCCTCTTGTTTCCACGGAGAAGCCTCAGAAACCAGAAGCTAATTGTTGGACCTACACCGCCTCCTCCTGGAGCAGAGGAGTAATGACCACCAATCATTCCAAACAGGTTTTTTTTCTACTTGATTGAGTGAAAGCAATCCTACACCCTTCAGCAGTTTCTTATTTGACTCGACAAATAAAAAGGTAATTGTGGCAAAATATTTCCCTTCATATTTAGAAGGAAATCAAATAAATGAAAGTGCAATTGAGCGTACATATTTACCACCTTCTCTATTCTCTGCTGTATGTTTCACCATCCCTGTTTGTGGATGCTGCACTGAGGTCCTTCACACTGTAGACTCTGTCGGTCTAGGGCGTCATCAGACACACGAACCTCCTTGATGCTGCTGGTTCCAACTTAGGCGCTCACCTGGAGACTTAAGCGGCTCTCTAGCTGCATAACTGATTTTTTTTCCTTTCCATCAAACACCTCAAGGTCTTCACCTACAGTATGAGCTATATAGGAAGTGGGAAGGGTTGAGGGGCCAACATGGGTTCAAATGTATGAAAGGTTATTTCACATCTTTAATGGAAAGTAAAAATTCCCATTCGTCAGTGACAGTAGGTCTCGGCCCAGATTTCCAGAACTGTGTATTTCCGACCACCATGAGGCTTGTTCACGTTTAAATGATGATGAGGTTTGAATGATGCCCTCGGGAGACAAAACATGGCCACCATCTTCATGCCCCCCTCCCCCCTTAGGGCAAATCTGCTCGGACAGTCACATTAACATAGGGACGTCCTGTTAGAAAAGAGGCTCAAGTCCATGTTTAACCTTTACAATCTACTTCAAATAGACGTAGTAGAGTGAAGTAGCATAACATTTAAACACTCATACTTAAAGTATAAGTATCTCAAATTGGTGCTTGAGTATAACCCGGATTATTTAGTTAGGTTCTATTTTCAGGTTTGGGTTTGTGGCAGGAGGATGTGCACATTGGTGACCTGAGGGCCATAAGGTCAGAAAACAGGGGGAAGGTCTGCTGGTGCAAACATGCAGATAAAAACGTCCGCACTTTCACGTTCAAATTACTAACTATATTGTCTGTCAGTGAATACAGACTTACGTTTTGTTTTTTAGACTTTTATCAAAGGCAAACGCCTTATGTACATACTCATGTCGTGTCGGGTGCGGTGGCGCGCGCCTGTAATCCAAGTCACCGGGAGGCTGAGGCTGGAGGATCGTTTGAGCTCAGGAGCTCTGAGCCGCTGCGGACTATGTCGATCGGGTGTCCGCACTAAGTTCAGTATCGATATGGTGATCCTGGGGGAGCCCGGGACCACCAGGTCGCCTAAGGAGGGGTGCACCGGCCCAGGTCGGAGACGGAGCAGGCCAAAGCCCCCGTGCCGCTCAGTAGTGGGATCGCACCTGAGAATAGACGCGGCGGTGCAGCCTGAGCAATACAATGAGACACAGTCTCTTTTTTAGTGATCGACAACACACGCGTCAAATATCATGTTTCATATGAAACAGCAGCTACATCATTGTATCTTCATCCTCTTGTTTCCACGGAGAAGCCTCAGAAACCAGAAGCTAATTGTTGGACCTACACCGCCTCCTCCTGGAGCAGAGGAGTAATGACCACCAATCATTCCAAACAGGTTTTTTTTCTACTTGATTGAGTGAAAGCAATCCTACACCCTTCAGCAGTTTCTTATTTGACTCGACAAATAAAAAGGTAATTGTGGCAAAATATTTCCCTTCATATTTAGAAGGAAATCAAATAAATGAAAGTGCAATTGAGCGTACATATTTACCACCTTCTCTATTCTCTGCTGTATGTTTCACCATCCCTGTTTGTGGATGCTGCACTGAGGTCCTTCACACTGTAGACTCTGTCGGTCTAGGGCGTCATCAGACACACGAACCTCCTTGATGCTGCTGGTTCCAACTTAGGCGCTCACCTGGAGACTTAAGCGGCTCTCTAGCTGCATAACTGATTTTTTTTCCTTTCCATCAAACACCTCAAGGTCTTCACCTACAGTATGAGCTATATAGGAAGTGGGAAGGGTTGAGGGGCCAACATGGGTTCAAATGTATGAAAGGTTATTTCACATCTTTAATGGAAAGTAAAAATTCCCATTCGTCAGTGACAGTAGGTCTCGGCCCAGATTTCCAGAACTGTGTATTTCCGACCACCATGAGGCTTGTTCACGTTTAAATGATGATGAGGTTTGAATGATGCCCTCGGGAGACAAAACATGGCCACCATCTTCATGCCCCCCTCCCCCCTTAGGGCAAATCTGCTCGGACAGTCACATTAACATAGGGACGTCCTGTTAGAAAAGAGGCTCAAGTCCATGTTTAACCTTTACAATCTACTTCAAATAGACGTAGTAGAGTGAAGTAGCATAACATTTAAACACTCATACTTAAAGTATAAGTATCTCAAATTGGTGCTTGAGTATAACCCGGATTATTTAGTTAGGTTCTATTTTCAGGTTTGGGTTTGTGGCAGGAGGATGTGCACATTGGTGACCTGAGGGCCATAAGGTCAGAAAACAGGGGGAAGGTCTGCTGGTGCAAACATGCAGATAAAAACGTCCGCACTTTCACGTTCAAATTACTAACTATATTGTTCGTTAGTGAATACAGACTTACGTTTTGTTTTTTAGACTGTTATTGAAGCTAAAGGCCTTATTTACACGCTCATGTCGTGTCGGGTGCGGTGGCGCGCGCCTGTAATCCAAGTCACCGGGAGGCTGAGGCTGGAGGATCGTTTGAGCTCAGGAGCTCTGAGCCGCTGCGGACTATGTCGATCGGGTGTCCGCACTAAGTTCAGTATCGATATGGTGATCCTGGGGGAGCCCGGGACCACCAGGTCGCCTAAGGAGGGGTGCACCGGCCCAGGTCGGAGACGGAGCAGGCCAAAGCCCCCGTGCCGCTCAGTAGTGGGATCGCACCTGAGAATAGACGCGGCGGTGCAGCCTGAGCAATACAATGAGACACAGTCTCTTTTTTAGTGATCAACATCACACACGTCAAATATCATGTTTCATATGATACAACAGCTACATCATTGTATCTTCATCCTCTTGTTTCCATGGAGAAGCCTCAGAAACCAGAAGCTAATTGTTGGACCTACACCGCCTCCTCCTGGAGCAGAGGAGTAATGACCACCAATCATTCCAAACAGGTTTTTTTTCTACTTGATTGAGTGAAAGCAATCCTACACCCTTCAGCAGTTTCTTATTTGACTCGACAAATAAAAAGGTAATTGTGGCAAAATATTTCCCTTCATATTTAGAAGGAAATCAAATAAATGAAAGTGCAATTGAGCGTACATATTTACCACCTTCTCTATTCTCTGCTGTATGTTTCACCATCCCTGTTTGTGGATGCTGCACTGAGGTCCTTCACACTGTAGACTCTGTCGGTCTAGGGCGTCATCAGACACACGAACCTCCTTGACGCGGTGCCACCATCTTTTTTCTTCCTCTGTCACAGAGAGAGGCTTCGTTGGGACGTCAAAACGCTCACCAAACCCCCCGGTCAAGAAGGATCCCTGCTCACTCTTATTCCCTTGCTCGGTCAAGGTGTAGTGGCAACAAGAACACCTGAGCACAGTCATTTAATGTGATGGAATACAATGTAATTCAGTGTCATTCAAATCGATGAATTTTATTCAAAATTCAACTCAAAACTTTTAAAAATAAATGGTCCTCAAACTATTTCAAATCAAAATTCACAGAATTTCAATTAAAAAATAAAGCAAAATGAAGTCAAATAAGATAAGTTCTTATTAATCAAAAATATATTAGATTCAAATTAATGAAGATAACTGAATTTAAATTCAGTTTGATGGACTTAGGCGCTCACCTGGAGACTTAAGCAGCCTCTTGCTACCAAACTGCTATTATTTCCTCTCCATCAAACACCTACAGTATGAGTTACATAGGAAGTGGGAAAGGTTGAGGGGCTAACATGGGTTCAAATGCATAAAAGGTTATTTCACATCTTTAATGGAAAGTAAAAATTCTCTCGTCAGTGACAGTAGGTCTCGGCCCAGATTTCCAGAACTGTGTATTTCCGACCACCATGAGGCTTGTTCACGTTTAAATGATGATGAGGTTTGAATGATGCCCTCGGGAGACAAAACATGGCGACCATCTTCATGCCCCCCTCCCCCCTTAGGGCAAATCTGCTCGGACAGTCACATTAACATAGGGACGTCCTGTTAGAAAAGAGGCTCAAGTCCATGTTTAACCTTTACAATCTACTTCAAATAGACGAGGTGGGGTGAAGTAGCATAACATTTAAACACTCATACTTAAAGTATAAGTATCTCAAATTGGTGCTTGAATATAACCCGGATTATTTAGTTAGGTTCTATTTTCAGGTTTGGGTTTGTGGCAGGAGGATGTGCACATTGGTGACCTGAGGGCCATAAGGTCAAAAAACAGGGGGAAGGTCTGCTGGTGCAAACATGCAGATAAAAACGTCCACACTTTCACGTTCAAATTACTAACTATATTGTCTGTCAGTGAATACAGACTTACGTTTTGTTTTTTAGACTTTTATCAAAGGCAAACGCCTTATGTACATACTCATGTCGTGTCGGGTGCGGTGGCGCGCGCCTGTAATCCAAGTCACCGGGAGGCTGAGGCTGGAGGATCGTTTGAGCTCAGGAGCTCTGAGCCGCTGCGGACTATGTCGATCGGGTGTCCGCACTAAGTTCAGTATCGATATGGTGATCCTGGGGGAGCCCGGGACCACCAGGTCGCCTAAGGAGGGGTGCACCGGCCCAGGTCGGAGACGGAGCAGGCCAAAGCCCCCGTGCCGCTCAGTAGTGGGATCGCACCTGAGAATAGACGCGGCGGTGCAGCCTGAGCAATACAATGAGACACAGTCTCTTTTTTAGTGATCGACAACACACGCGTCAAATATCATGTTTCATATGAAACAGCAGCTACATCATTGTATCTTCATCCTCTTGTTTCCACGGAGAAGCCTCAGAAGCCAGATATCCGATTGTTGGACCTACACCGCCTCCTCCTGGAGCAGAGGAGTAATGACCACCAATCATTCCAAAGTTTTTTTTTTACTTGATTGAGTGAAAGCAATCCTACACCCTTCAGCAGTTTCTTATTTAACTCTACAAATAAAAAGGTAATTGTGGCAAAATATTTCCCTTCATATTTAGAAGGAAATAAATGAATGAAAGAGCAATTGAGTGTACATTTACGTGACACCAATTATTTCCAGATTTCTTTGCCCATCACTATGAAGTGCAGAAAATGGCAGGGGTATAGATAAATAAATGCAGAAATAGATAATTAAATACACAAATAAATAAATAAATAAAACTGTCTATTTCTGTAATTCTAAATTGGCATTCTCTGTCCTTCATACATCACAAAATTTGTGTTTTGTCTTACAGAAAATTGTAGTCTCCTGCATCTCGATTACATTTTTAAAAAAATCCTTAAATGTTTATAAGACATTTGTTACTGATTGTAATTTATAATTCATTCCGAATATGTAAATGGAAAATGCACAGTATTTATTAGTACTTTTCTAGTCATATAGACTCAAAGCGCTTTACAGGAAAGTCACATTCACCCATTCACACAGCGCTGCTATTCACTTCGCCTCTTTCTATCACATTCATACACTATCTAAGAGCCGCCAGAGGCAATTTAGGGTTAAGTGTCTTGCCCAAGGACATCGGTATGTGGACTGGCAGAAGCTGGGATCGAACCGCCAAACCTTCGGGTTGGTGGAGGAACGACTCTGCCTCCTGAGCCACAGCACTCAAAATGATATTCATCCCTTAATGACTAAACTGCGACACAAGTTGCCTTGCTGTTGCTGCTATAATCAAAAAATCAACTTTGTTGCCACAGCTACGACTTGGCCTTCATTGTTTTGGCAAAAAAATACTACTACTTTTGTTTAGTCATGACAAAACCATTTCATTTGAACAGTGGCTTTCACAAATATCGCACAGTAACGCAGATTTATTTATTTTCTGAAAACACATACAAACTGATAGCAGATAAACTCAACAGGTACACTATAGTAGTCGCGAATCATAAAAATAACTAATCCTCATCAACTCGCTATATTAGTCCAGCCCATGCAAAGGAACACTGATTGCCATTGTGCAGCTGAGCCTACTCCATTTCCCCCCTCATCTCTGCGGCGCAGGTTTCCAATTTCATCGCTGCTCTGCTTCTCCCTGTGACGCCGCAGGAGGTGTGGCCTGTTCGCGCTGCGGCAGGTGGCAGGTTGTCGGTGTCTACGAGGTGATGGACACCATGTTGTTCGGGCTCAGGATCTCAATCCAGTAGCCGTCAGGGTCCTGAATGAAGGCCAAGCCTTTCATTTTACCTGAGGAAACAGGAACAAATTCATGTAAAATACGTAAACACCATCAGCTTCAGATGAAGACTACCTGGTATCACAGTCCGGTAGGAAAATGACAACGCGTGCACGAAAGGCTGTAAAGACTGCCACAAAAAACCTTACATTCACAAACATTTCACAGCCTACCATCATCTGGCTTCTTGACAAAAGTGACGCCTTGGTCTTCAAACAGTTTACAGGCTGCGCTGACGTCAGGAACGGCAATTCCGATGTGTCCTGTCAAAATGTCAGGTAGAACTTTGAGCCCCCACAACAGCTCCACATATTCACAGTTCGCTTTAGTTTTAGCTTCAGATACATAAACATGACCGTTAAAAATCAAAAATGTATTTCAAAACAGAATAACTGACAGGTTGATGAATTTTCAAACACAAGTGTATAAATAATATTGATTTATTTATTGCACGTTTTCATGCAAAATTACTTGTACATTTGGGACATGAATGCTGTTGTGTGTATGCTACTACACCAACATTTTGTACAATCCAAAACTATTGGATTCCGATACAAGAGTCAGAAATGCCTCCGATACTTCCGAAAATAAAACTGCAATTTTACTGACATCACTTCTTCTAGGGTGCTCAAATAGAGCAGTTGTGCTGTACGGACATTGACAAGTACGGTTTATAGAGCAGCAGAAAAAATGAAGTGAATGACATTCAGCTAACAGCTGTTTAAGTAGATCATATAAAATATATATATATACTTTTTTTTTTTTATCCACTGGTATCGAAATCGGTATCAGGAAGAGAAAAATGGTGTCAGAATGTCTCTAATGGCATTGTAGTCATTTGATTACACATGGTGCTCGTGAAATGATGTATGGATTTGATCTGATGTAAATGTCATGACCTCACTAAACCTCTGACACAACATGACACATCTCCCCCCTTTTTCATTTACGGTTGTTGGTCCCAAGTGTCTCACTGTACAAGCAGAAAATAATCTTACCAAAGCCTCGTGGATCAGAGTTTCCATTGTGATAAGACTGACTCTCATCGGACTCAGAGCCCCAGTTACTGACGGACAGGAGCAGGGAAACAAGAGGAGAGGGAAGCAGAAAAGAGCAGACTTTAGTTAATAACTGTTCAATTGATGAGGACTGAAACATTTGATTACTTTCAACAATAACTGTGACTCAACATGCTGGGTTCAAAATACGAGACCATCTGCGCACTGCAGTGGAATAGAAAATATAATACAACTGGATTTTCAGTGCAGGGGGTTGTTCTGATCATTTTTTGTGCATTTATCAACTCTAATTTTAGGATGTAAGTCCCTCACTGCGTCAGCTCAATGGTGGCTCTTCTGGAAAAGGTCCAGGCCGTCTTCTCCTTCAGATCTGTAGGAATGTCCTTTTTGTCCTCGAAGCCCAAGAAGAATAGAGAGAAACGCATGGAGGGGAAGTCAAACTTTTGCAGGAGCCTGCGAGAATTTGCACACCAGGGAGAAAAATTGACTTTAGACAGAGTCTAAATGGTTATCGATCACAAACTGTCTCAACAGAACACACACACACACACACACACACACACACACACACACACACACACACACACACACACACACACACACACACACACACACACACACACACACACACACACACACACACACACACACACACACACACACACACACACACACACACACACACACACACACACACACACACACACACACAGAGAGAACTCCACACTAATACTCACGTCATGCCGAGGATTCTGGTGTAGAAATCCAAGGATTTAACTGGATCTTTAACTCGCAGCATAGTCTGCTGCATCATGAAATCCTGAGACAGAAACACAAGGACAACGTTTTTGTGAAGTGTGCAGTAAAGCTTTTAATAAATCACAAAGAGTTACACAGTAATATGTTATGGTTTCTTTAAAATGCAGGACTAACAAGTGTTCAAATATGTTGCATTTGGTTACAATAAAAGGCCTAAACATGAGCACTAGTAGAAGCAAGATGGAGTATGGGGAGAGTTACAACCCTGTTATACTCTTGTGTGAGAACGTGCAACACAGTGGTTCGCAGGTAGAGAAGATCTCTCTGGCTGTGCTGCTGACTCTTCCTGAATTCCAGCAAAGGAACATTTTCATCTTTGCACTCACTTGTAAAAAAATAGAAGGGATTTCAGCCAAACACCACTTCTGTGCAACCAGGCGCCATAGACTGTATATTAACAGCCAGGCGCACATGACCACCACATCTGTTTGAGTTACATTACTTCCTTTTTTTCGAGGCAAAAACTTTTACATATCATTCCAGTGCTCAGGTCTGATGATGTCCTATAATCTCAACTGTACTCTGGCCCATTTTTTGCAAAAGCTATTAACAAGCACAACTTACAAGATGGTGACAGCATCACCTTTCAAAAATGGCTAATGATAGTAAATTGCACATTAGAGCTGCAACAGTTGATCGATTGAAATTCTACAACTAAATGAATCGCCAACCATTTTGATAAAAGGTTAAGTAGTTCAGGTAGAGTCAAAATTCTCTAATTTCAGCTTCATTAATGTGAATATTTTCTGGTTTCTTTGAAACTGAATATCTTTGGCGTGGACAAAACCAAACATCATCTTGGTGTTTGGGAAACACGAATTACATTTTTCACCATTTTATGTCATTTTATGGACCAAACAACTAACCGATTAATCAAGAAAATAATCAACAGATTAATTGATAGTGAAAATAATCGTTAGTTGCAGGTGAATGTGCGTGTGCTTGTAAATGACTCACAAGTAGGATTTGGTTTCTCCATAAGTGGAGAGTAAAAACTAATACAAGAGGAAATGATCCCATGAAGCAGTTTTCATGCTAAAAACTTGATTGAAAAGGAACATCCTGATATTTTGTAGTTTTGAATGTATGTGTTTCACAGCTGAGTGTTATCTTCTTTCCCCTTCCCCGTGCCCTTCCTCCAAGCAACTGTCCACTTATCAACACGTCCATTAACTCCTCCCTCTTCCACTTAAGCTCTTCCATGTTTCAAAAACATGCTTTACCATCGTATGACAGAATTCATTACTTCTGGCGTTCGCAAAGCCACAAATCCAAAGATGGCCCATCTATCCATATTTTGGCAAATATATATTTATAAGAAACCCACTTAGCACACACAGACAAGGAAATAGGAACAAGTGGGTCTTGTTGCTGGAGCAGTCTGAGGGGTTTCTGTCAACAGTGCCACAGAGTCTCACTCTTCACGGGTCAAATCTGAACAAACGTGAAGTGAACATTGATCTTGAAACCTGCCCGATCCTCCGGGGCTCCGGCAGACGTGTGTGAACACATTCCTGAAAGTCTTAAAGCATGGACTTCATTCAACGAGGGGTGAACCAGAGCAAATATTCACAGAAACTACCAACAAGTGGACCAAAGTTCCACTTCTCTGAACCAGTGGCCTGCGGACTCTCCTGCAGCCAGAATGAGAGATAGTGACAATCAGAGGTTGTTTGTTGTTGTCAACGTGTCCATAGTTTGAATCCTTGTGCACATACTTCCCGTGGAGGCTGTAGAATATCCCTGTGTATTTAATGTCTATGCAGCGCAGAAGGAAAGGCGCTTTCAGTGAATTGAATTGAAATACTTTATTTCGAACATTAAAAAAAAATAGAAATAATAAATACATGGGTTTTTTGTGTCCGAAAGGAGCAGGAGAGGCAACATGCTTATCTAGTCCTACCCCCATTCAATACAATAAGAATTTGAATAATACTACAAATGTTTCCATATCATGTTCAAGTGTAGAAAAAAATAATCCAAGTCACCACAACAACATCTGTGCTTTACATTCACCTTCCTCATTCCTGGATCTCTCAAAAACAGTTTCTTAGTACAACTCTTTGAACCTGATCGCCCCACAAACTCATGTGCACACACTTTTAATTGCGTGTCAAGAGCAATGACAGGTGGACAGCGAAAACACCAACATGTGTGTTGACGGAAAACAACGTTTTTGAATCTTGAAGTCAACTGGACAAACTGCTGCAGCACCTTCTCCTCGCAACTCTGCCCACGTGAAGCTATTTGCCAGGTGTGTGTGGACCGCACCTACACACGAAGTTCTCGCGTGAACTCCCAAATCCCGTCTAGACCTACTTGGGCTGGATGGAGAGTCTACGCGAGAAGTTACCGGCTAAAGTTTCGGACTGCGAGGCAGCTAGCTTACAGCAGCCCGCGGTAAACACGGCTCTCCCACAACCCGACACGTGGACATCGCCGCCACAACCGCCGCAAAGCATTGGCGACCACGGTCGCCGTAACCGAATCGCCCGTCACCGCGGGACTAATGTGCAACTAGGAGGAAAATGCCATGTCCGATAATGGGTGCACATCTGGGGAAGCGACGGCCTTTCGGGGCTGACTGGGTTTGAACGTGTCTGGTAGAAGTTCAGTTCAACTTCGAGCAGCACAAAAAAAATTCACCTTACCTTAGTTACCGGGTCTGCGTCTTTACAGGCTGCAGCCGCTGCCTCGTCCGACAAACCTTTGTCGCTCATTTTCGCCAACAGACTGTCACTCACAGTGCGGGACTGCAGCTCGACTGGGAGGACTGACAGGGAGCGACAGGCAGCAGTCCGAGCGGGGAGTTTTAACTGAAGCAGCTTCCGGTACCAGCTTTCAAAATAAAAGACACACTGAAGATCGCACATTGGAATTATGGAAACAATTACAGGACGATATTTCGTATATAATGAATATGAAATAATAATAATAATTAAGCTCTTCAATCGAGGAATTACATTTCACAAAGCTTTTGAGATCCATAACACAAAATACATACCCAGGTAAATAATATGTTTCAGGAGCAAAAACTACCTGTGAGAAACCCTTGATTTCTATGGTTGGATATGTATAGGAGACCGCAATGACACCATGATCAGAACGCCCCCTAACGAGGCCCCTGGTTCTGGGTTTTATTTTGAAAAATTAAACAGGAAACAAACTATCACTTGGCTGGACGGCTTATTATTATGTAACTGGGGAAGCTAAAAATTGAATCTATTATCTAGTTATTAAATTTGTCTACACACTGATGCCAGTATATTAGGCAAATACAATAATCTTTAACTGATTCATAACTTTTTTATTTGAGTGCAATATAATAGTACTGTATAATATAATGTGTGTGATTCAATAGTGTTTAACCCATAACTGCATTTAAATTGTAAGCCTCAAGTTTGAGATGAGGTTTCCAATACCTTCGCCCAACAGAAATGTGAAACTGCTGTGTAGGGATTCTATAAAAGTGTACACGTCATTGACCAGCACCAAAAAGCCACACAGGAATTTGGTGTGGAAATTAGTTTATTGTTATAGACAAGTTGTTTCACAGGAGAGGTGACAGAAGGCTACATGACTGGCTGTTGTCCACACAGAGTTCCTCACAGCTGTACATCAATTGGCTCTGGCGGATCACAAACTGGTCAAACCAACAGGAGGGTGCCTGACAAGAGCCGTGAGAATAATTTCCCACCTACAAGCCTGAATACCTGCAGAGTTCCTGAGAAAGTTGAGCTGCGAGAGATGGGACCGACAGTCGATACTCCTCCCCAGATAGATGAGATGTTTCTCAGGAATTAAATTTTTTTCCTTTGGTAATTGGTTTTAGGGTTTTCCAGATTTTAAAAAAGGCCTAAACCCACTCAATAAATCAATGTTGACAAAAATATGATCTAAAAAGAATGCGAAATATGAACTATTGAGCAGGGAGTTTAAAAAACCCATTATATAACAATATATAGACAAGAAAGAGTTTACAATTTCACTGTTCATATTTAGAAGGACTGCAACAGATTACATGATGACAAAGTCGCAAGACAGGAAAGATTTATTACGCGACCAGTTTCTGTTGGTAACTTCCATTGTTGTACGAGCCACTTCTGGACGGTGACTGTTCTTCTTACATGATCCCTAGAGAGGAGCAGCGAAAACTGCGCTCCAGTCCTTCTCTCTCATAATGGAATCTACAAGTAAACATTATCTTTCACCTCCGGCTCCTTTCAGATGCATTGTAACAGTGTTGTCATATGTTAAACAAAAACAGCGGGAAAAAAAGGCCCACAATTTAGTCAACCGCATACCCCTTATTAGCCTGGACACTCACAGAAGATGAAAAAAAAAAGAAAGAAAAAGAAACTTGAGAGGGTGGGAAAGCCCTTTTTCAACGACAATGTTCACCCCTTTTTAAAGACTGGAGCCGCCCGTTTAGTAGCTGCGTCCGAACATGGTGTAGTACTTGGCAGGCTGCTTGCAGTTGACGCACGCCTGACCTGGCTGCAACGTCTTCAGGGGAGAGAAGGGGATACAGAGGCTCTTAGCGCCCATGGATGGAGCTCCAGGCTCCAGGTCCTGGTCCCTGGTGACAACGAGAGCACAAAAATCTTTTAAAGGCCCAAAATTATTATAATCACAACAATTATAATGTCACGTCATATTTTCCCCCCAGGCACTGACTCATGTCACACAGTTGAGACGTTAAGACATACTTGGTAGTGGTTTTCTTGATGCAGTCCTCGCAATCTATGTCTCCGCAGAATGGGATCTGGACGATCTATCGAGACAATACAAACGGCAACGTCATCAATTTACTCTGGTTAGGACAGATGTTGAAATGTATAGCGCACAGTGTGGGTTATTTTACTCACCTTGCCCTGGTCCAACTCTTTCTGGAACTGTTCCATTGTTTCTGCGGCCACCATGTGAGTCTTCAGGTCATTTGAAGCTCTAACAAACACAAACACAGAAATTTCAATCAATTTTCTTGTATGTTTACGTACACCTTGTAAGCGTCTCTTCATTCTGTCTTGTGTTTTCTTAATTTGCTGCCAAGTCTTTCAGTCTATGTATAGCTACCAACAGCTTTAATTACAGTTACATGTACTGGTGATCACAGCTGTCCTAGAGCAACAAAAAGGCAGCTGAAGATGTAAACTTGTGTTTTATTACAAGAAGTTTCAGTTTCCTGGTTTCAGGGTCTGAATGAGAAATCTGCAGTGTTAAAAGCCCCTGAATTTTTCACTTTAATTCTTTCAGTGGGAGTAAGAGAATGTTTAGACAGGTTTCTTAGCAAATATTTTTGGACTGCGATATAAGTTACACCCTTTCAATTATTCTTCTTCGACAAGCCGTGCCTCACCACAGTCAACTGCCCTTGACAGGCTGATCTATAGCACTTAATAACCCAAGTACGGTATCAGGTTGGTATAACTAACGTCTGACCCTGGCGCGCAGTGCTGTATCTTACTTTTTGTACATGCTGCTCTGGATGTCCTCCAACATGGCGGGCAGCTTCGTCTCCACCTCTGCCTCTGGAATTGTCACCTTTGCACCAGAGTCTCTCCTCACCGCGACGCACTGACGCTGCTGCATGTCTTTGGGGCCCACCTCCAGACGAATAGGGACTCCCTGGACGACAAACACCGGAGACGTACGCAGAAGTGAGAGAGATTCAGTGATGGATGAGTATCACCTGGTGCCAGCATTACGGAAAACGCGAGAGGGAGAAAAAACAAGGACCGGTTGTGTGACGTCGCTCGCTAACGTTAACTGCTGCTGGTCACCACCAGCAACAGAGGTGACGGTAGAAGTTTGGACCAGCAGAGCTCAGGTGAAGCTTCAACAGTGGGATTTTTATCAGGGAGGTCTGTGAGCTGAGGTCACCGCAAACACAACAACAGTGGACGTGGACTCGTGTGGATCTGCAAATGGGGAAATGAATTATTCTAACGGGCTTAATTCCCCTGTGGCTCCAATTCATGTTGAGCTGAGCTGAGCAGAGGGAGAAGCAACACACCTCACTTTTTGTCACGCCGCCGCAAGTCCGACACTCGTCTCCGTTCGCACCGGGACAGAGAGGAAACAACAACTTCCCCCCTTTGAAGGAGACAGTCATTTCCTACAAAAAGGCCGACGCTGTTTCCTCACGTCGAGCATTTTGGACACTGAACAACATGTAGCCGCTACTATGCCTGCTGTGACCTGCGATGACAGCGAGCTGCTCAGAAAGGCAAATAAAGAGATTTCCGACCTTAAAGAAGACATCCGTCGGCTCTCGGACGAGCCCCAGACGAAGGACTCCCTGCTGAGCAGTTTCTCGACCCGTCTCCCAGTCCTGACCAGCTTCGTAGTGGCCGAGCACTCCAAAAAGCAGCCGAACTCAACCCTCCAAGAAACTGTCGCATGGGACCCCTCCGCCTGCCATCCCCCTAACCCAATATTAATTTATTTTGGCCGCAGTCTTCTTCTTCTCCGCCCACCATGGCAGCTCCCAGATCGATCACCCTCACCAGCTCCCCCCTGTGGCCTCATATGTCACCACCCCGTCCTCCAAACAAACGCTCTGGCTGCCTATTTACATACCACTTCTCATCGTCGAACTGCATCCCTTCACTATGGTCAAACCGTATTGTGTCATCACATCAACACAGCCATTCACAGCATGCCAATTTGCTCAACCTCTGTCCCCTTCCCCAGTTCCCCCAACAAATCCCAAAACAACGTCATCTGAAAATAGCCCTGCTCAACACTCGATCGCTAAGTAATAAAACTCTCATCCTGAATGAATTCGTCACTGACAACAAACTGGACTTCCTCTGCATCACCGAAACCTGGCACAAACCCCTGGACTACTTCTCACTCAACCAGATCGCACCAACATGAATCACCCACACAGACAAACCAAGCACTGAGGGACGGGGGGGGGGGGCCTTGCCACTGTTCACAGAAAGGACATTAAAATAACCACCATCTCCATCCCAGCCGCTCTGTCTTTTGAACATCTCACCTTCAAACTCTCTGGTCCCAGTCCTCTCGTCACTTCCATTATCTTAGGCCCCCCAAGCCAAAGCCCACTTTTCTCTCAGATTTTCCGCATTTTCTGACCCAGCTCTGTGCTATATCACCCTCTGTCCTCATCCTTGGAGATTTTAACTTACACATCGGCAACATTAACTGCAAATCTGCCACTGAATTTCTGGAAGTGTTAAACTGCTTCAACTTCTCACAACATGTTAACTTCCCCACCCACACTCATGGTCATATCCTCAATCTGGTGTGCTCCACTGGTCTCACAGTAAATCATCTCTCCAGCATCAACCTCCATATCTCAGACCATCTCGCAATCATCACGGACATCAACATCCCCATTCCTATCCCAAAAGACAAGTGCAAAATCTCATTTAGAAACCTCAAATCCATAAATTCATCTGCTCTCTCAGCTTTTCTATCCAATTCAATATCTGCCTCCCCCCTCAGTGTCTGATGATACAACCCACCTTGTGGACTACCACCACAACACTCTGTCCTCCTGTCTCGACCTGCAGGCTCCAATCATTACTAAAACTGTCTCCTTCACACACTCAGCCCCCTGGTACACTCCTGAACTTCACCGAATGAAGTCCCGCAAACGTCAGCTGGAAAGACTCTACAATAAAACCGGTTTAACAGTTCACCTCCATGCATATACAGACTACCTTCACCGATACAAAAACGCCCTAAACACTGCCCGGTCCTACTACCAATCCCAGCTCATACACTCCGGCTCCAACAAAACCAAGACTCTCTTCTCTACAATAAACAAACTTCTTAACCCCCGACAACATTTCTACAACCTTCACAGTGGAAAAATGCAACTCTTTTCTCTCATTTTTTCCAATCCAAAATCAACACCATTTACAACAACTTGACAAACCTCCCCTGCTCCTTCAACCACCACACCTAGCTCACCCCTCCCGCCTCTCAGTCACTCTCTCATCTCTCTCTACTGTCCCCTGTGGAGTGTTCACATTTCACCACAGGTATGAACAGCTCCACCTGCAGCCTTGATCCCATCCCATCAGCTTTCATTAAGACCTGTCTACCATCCATCGCCCCGCTCATCACTACAATCATCAATTCCTCTCTCATTTCCGGATCAGTCCCCACAACACTCAAGCTTGCATCAGTCACCCCAACCTCAAGAAACCTGGTCTAAACCCAGACCCATATCCAACCTCCCCTTCCTATCAAAAATCCTGGAACGTGTTGTCGCTGCCCAAATTAAAACCCACCTCTCCTCCAATTACGTGTTTGAATCATTTCAATCTGGATTCCGCCCATAACACAGCACTGAAACAGCCCTCCTCAAAGTCACCAATGACCTCCTCCTCTCCTCTGACTCTGGCCACCTCACCATTCTTATCATGCTTGACCTCACTGCAGCTTTCGACACCATCAACCACTCCATCATCCTGTCCCGACCGGAAACCTACTGCATCATCAGTGGCACCACACTCTCCTGGCTCCGTTCCTATCTCACCAACAGACAACAGTTCATACACATCAACAACTGCACCTCCTCCATTGCTCCTCTGTCATAAGGCGTCCCCCAAGGTTCAGTGCTTGGTCCTCTCCTTTTCATCCTTTACATCCTGCCACTCAGAAATATCATACGCAAACTTGGTCTTCACTTCCACTGCTACACCGATAATGTCCAGATCTACATCTCTACCAAATCCATCACCACAGCTATATCATCCACCCTGACCAACTGCCTGACAGATATTCAAACCTGGATGCAAACCACTTCCTCAAACTCAACTACAATAAATCTGACTTGATGCTCATCGGCCCGAAATCCCTCACAAAGAACACCCATAACTTCGGTCTCACTGTCAACAACTCCACCCTGTCTCCATCCCCACACATCCGTAACCTGGGAGTCATCTTCGACAGCAACCTCACTTTTGAAAAACTCATCAACCAAATAACCAGAGCTGCCTTCTTTCACCTCAAAAGCATTGCCCGTCTCCGCCCATCACTCACCTTCTCTGCTGCCGAAACTTTGATTCACGCCTTCATCACTTCCAGAATTTACTACTGCAACAGCATCCTCTATGGATCACCTGCAAAAGCCTTAAATAAACTCCAATACATCCAAAACTCTGCTGCCCGTCTCCTCACCCACACCCGTTCCCGTGATCACATCACTCCCGTCCTTCAGAACCTCCACTGGCTCCCTGTTTCCCAACGCATCCAGTTTATAGTCCTCCTCCTCACCCACAAAGCCCTCCATAACCAGGCTCCTTCCTACCTCACAGACCTGCTCCACCGCCACAATCCCCCCCGTAACCTCCGCTCCTCTGACGCAAACCTTCTCTCCCCACCACTCAGGACCAAGCACCGTACCTGGGGTGACAGAGCTTTTACCATTGCAGCCCCCTCCCTCTGGAACACCCTACCCATACACAACCGTGACTGTACTGACCTGGACACATTCAAAACACTAATCAAAACACACCTCTTCAGATCAGCTTTCCACATACAATAGTCTTACATTTCTCACCTGATAATTACTGGTTTTATTGTTTTTAATTGCTTTTAATATGCTTGTTTTATGTGTTGTTTTAATGCTTATCTGTTTTTAATGTGATGTATGTTACTGTAAAGTGTCTTTGAGTATCTATGAAAAGCGTTATAAATAAAATGTATTATTATTATTATTATAAAGTCGCTGCCCTAAGTGTTTATTGTGCAAACAATTGTTCCTTTTACAGTAGGTCTGCATGTTAAGCTTTTTGTAAACTATGTTAAATATCTCATACCTCAAGTCAAACTATTAATCCTGCCACTTTCATTCTCGTGTAATTAATCACCTTGAGCTCCCAGTGGTTGAACTTCCATCCTGGAGAGTAGTTATCTCGGAGGTCAGACTTCACCCTGATGCCAGCAGCCAGCAGCCTGCTCAGGTATTTTGAGCACAGGGCCAACAGCGCCTCCTTCTCCTCCTCTGGCAGGGAGGCCGTGATTCCACATGGGATTATGACAATCTGGGAAAGAATGGACAAGTTTTAGGTGCATAGGGTAGCATTCTCTGTATGTATCAGTGTTTTTTTATAGATTAGAGATTTACTGCTCTTATTATATAAGAATAAGATGAAAAAAGTACATTTCTTGTACAAAATGAGTAAAAGAAAAAAAAAAGGAAAAGACTATTCACTGCATTTCCATGTCTGTGTGTGAGAATGTGTGTGAGAGACCCTACCTGCACGCAGGCGACCCTGGGAGGCAGTACGAGTCCCATGTTGTCTCCATGGACCATGGTGAGGACACCGATGGTCCTGGTTGTGATCCCCCAGGAGTTCTGGAAAGCCAGCTGCTTCTCGCCGGGCCTCTTTGGGTCCTCAAACATGATCTCAAACATCCTGGAGAAGTTCTGGCCAAGATGGTGGGACGTAGCACCCTGAGTAAGCGCAAGGAAATGACAATGGTGAGAGGACTTCTAGTCTTTTTTTTTTTGCATGTGGATTACAAGGTGAAGCAAAAGAGATTTACAAATTAAACTTTTTACTCTGTGGGCCAGAGTGTAACTAGATGAGAGGAATGAGTGAATGAATCAATTCGCAAGTGTACTTGAATGGCTCGGCCACTGGCAGAGATGAAGGCCTCCACGGTGGTGGTGTAATCTCCTCCTGCAAACTTCTCCTTCTCCGTCTTCCTCCCCTTCACCACAGGGATCGCCATCAGCTCTTCGTACACCCTGGCGTACAGATCCAGGATCTGAAGCACCTAGTCACACACACAAGAAAAAAGAACAACTTCCTTTAGTGCTGTGAAAGTACCATATGTTAGTTCACTATGACATTTCTATCACTGCCTCCCCGGGTACGAGGGGGTCTGTTACCTCCTCAGCTGCCTCCTCTTGGGTGGCAAATGCTGAATGTCCCTCCTGCCACAGGAACTCTCTTGTCCTCAGGAAGGGCTGGGGGTGTTTGAACTCCCATCTCTAAAGGGAGGACGAGCAGACAAGAGGAGAGACAAAACTTCAGTATTGTGACCACTATTGCAAATACCCGTAATTAGATTAGTAGATGTGATTGTAAGGGGACACTGACCACGACGTTACACCACTGGTTGAGTTTGATTGGCAGGTCTCTGTGGGACTGGACCCATTTAGCGTAAGCCGGGTACATCGCTGAGGTGAAGAAAGACATTGCGGAGGTTCATACCGGACATGACAGAGCAGCAAGACCACAGCTTTGTTACATATAACGTAAATATTTTGCATCACATTAAGATGCAGCACATGTTCAGTGTGTGTGCATCACATAGGTGTGTACAGTTCTGACTAAATGTCCACTGAAGATCTGTGGTTCACACCTGTCTCACTGGTGGGTCGGACAGCAATGGGCTCTGCCAGCTCTGTTTTTCCTGACCGGGTTACCCAGGCAACCTGACAAAGAAGGGGGAAAAAAATACCATTAACCGTATTAACATTTTGCAGTCATACTGTATTGTTGTGCTACATTATTACATTGTTTCAGAAAAATGGTAAAGCATCCTTTCTTTCTTTCCCTAGTGGTGCAATTACTGTTTTCCCCCCATTATATTATTATAATGTTCTAAGAAGGGTCCCGTTTACCTCTGGGGCAAAGTCTTCGATGTGGGACTTTTCCTTCTCGAGGGCGGCCTGAGAAACGAACATGGGGAAGTAGCAGTTCTCCACACCCAGCTTCTTAATTTCCCGGTCAAAGAACTCTTTGATCGCCTCCCAGATGGAGTAGGACCAGGGCCGCAGCACGTAGCAGCCGCTGACATCATAGTACTCGATCATCTCTGCTTTGGTGATGACCTGGAGGGGAACAGCAACGTTACATCAGATGATTATGATTATGACCATTATCATCTTGAGGTAGAAAATGGGACCTGTGTTTAACTCACCTGAGAGTACCAATCAGCCAGGTTCTCCTCTTTCTTGGCCTCCAAACCCAACCTGACAAGAGGACAACAACAAAAGTTAGTGTGAAGCAAATGTAAAAACAAAGAAGTAATTTCCAACTACAGTTTATCACTTTCAAGTTGCGCAGTGCACGTTAAGATACTTCTGGGAATGTCATCTCATTTTTATTTATTTTTTAAATTGAGATTTTATTTCAGATTTTTATTTCAAACGTCTGCTTCACAGTATTAGTGTTACTCACACAAGTTGTTTTCTTATCCTAACAATGGAAGTGCATCTGAACAAAGAGATCAGTTTGCTCAATTGAATGCAGAATTGGCCAGACGTGATGACAAAGCCTCCTAACCTTGCCTGTTTAACCAATCTCTTATACAGCTACTGCATAGAGAGGTGCAGGTTCAATAATCATTTTTCCTGAGTGCATTAAAACAATTGACAAACAGCCACTCCCAACCTAACCAGCCATGCACAGCCAGCAAACCAGTTGTCTGCTGTTAACTGACTAAACACTGAGACAGAGCTGCACCAATGTTATAATCCCCCATTTTATCCTGATTTTAATTTGGATCTGAGGAACAAGTTGTTTTTTTTACTTTTTGCATCAAAAAATCTTCCAACTTCAGCATTTTTTTCTCTCCAAAAAGTTTACAGACATGCCGGCAGCCCAGTGACGGTGTTTGAACATGCTCACGCTGATATTGTTTACATGCCAATTAGAAGCAGGTTTAATGTTGAGTGTGTTTAAAATCTTTGTTTAGCTTGCTGACATTGCTAACATTTTCTAATTAGTACTAAGAAGTACTAGTACTACTGCCTGAGACTGATGAGAATGTCCATGGTTCGTAGGTATTTGATAATAAACCAAAGTGAAATGTTGACCTGCTGGTGGCGCTAAACAAGAAGTCAGCTCATCGTTAGGATTCATCCTCTGGACACCATGGACATGCGTATCAAAGATCATAGCAATATATCCAATAACACGCCAGACATTTCACTACAAGCCAAAAATATAAACCTCATTGGGGAATCGCCAAAGTCAATGGCATTCATCTTCTGGAGACCAGGAGTGTTTGAACAAAATGTCACCTTAATGTTGAGATTGTCCCCATAGCTCATGCAGTCATGCACCATGGCTAAAAACATGAACTTGCATTATTCGTAGTGCAGCACTACAATAAAGGTAGCAATCAAATATTGTTCCCAAGGCCCACAGCAGACACTGATCGAGCACACGAAAACCACACCAACCATTTACAACTCACCAAATCTGACTAGAAAAACGCTCTTCACTCATTGATCAGAGCTACAGCGGCGCAGAGTTGTGCTTACAGATGATCCATCTCGAGTATCCGAGTAATAAATCCAAGTGCAGCGGTAAAATACACTTTTACTTCTAATCTGCGCTTATTTAAAACTGGGGCACCACCTTCAATCCACTGTCCACGCAGTACTCAGTAAAATACTAAGTAGCTATCTGGCTCCCAAAAACAAAAAATCTTTCCGGGCAGGCATGTTGTTGAACTAATTATGAAGCCAATTTTCCCCTGGTGCCATTACGCAAAGACACAAAGGCTGTCAATTTTTACCAAGCGACGCAAATTTAAGTCCGTACAAGTTGAAAGTTTCAACTTGAGAAAAAAAGGATTGTGATACTATGCTACCAAAGTAAGCTACCATAGATTCTCCTGACGTCAAAGAGAATTAGAAATGGAGGACAAACTTGCTGTCGCCGTCTGTGAGCACCCAGAGTTTATGGATACAACTTTTTTACTTTATAGACAGAACAAAGAAGGACAGGGGCCTTAGAGAGTCTTTGAAACGGAAATATTACCAGGCAATTTCTGAAAATATCCATCTGTTACTCAATTACAACTGTCGCTTATACTTGACTAGGGCCCAAATTAGCACTAGAGTTAGCTGCCCTCCCCAGCAAGATATCACGCCCCCGGTTACTCCAAAAACTGTCCAGCCAAAATTCCACAGAATGCAAAAATTGTCTTTGTGTTCAGTCTGAACTCACCCTTAGAATACTGTTCAGTTCAAATACTTTTTATTGGCTCAGACATTCTGACACTGCAGGTCAATTGCAGTCAAATAATTTGCTGAAATAACTGTCTATATATCGCTGCTTATCATTCAGGGCCTTGTGCAGCACATGGGATGGGACAGAGAAATCACCACCAGTCTGCACAGTGAGGGTGACCACAGTGAAAGTGTGAACAGGGTTAGAAATCTAAATGTGAGGTTACATGTGCACTTACAGAGACTGAAAGAAAGTTTAAAAGTAGAACAGGTGATTTCAGATGCAAAAAGTAAAATAACACCGTTCCTCAATATTTTTTTTACAACAATGATCTTTGTATTTCACGTAAGGATGATTAGCATTTTCCACATATCTTGAAGTTTAGCTCTAATGAATGTCTGGGTCTACTTCTTGACCCCTCTCCTTTCACTTCTTCCCAGTCTCTCACCGTGTTTGTTTCTTGGACCCTTGCCCTTCTCCTCCTGCTCCTCCTGCTCCTCCTGCTCCTCCTGAGGATTCTTTGCCCTGACCGGCCTTGTCTCCTTTGCCCTTCTTGCCTCCTCCGGCAGCTCCTCCTCCCTGTTTCTCAGACTTGTTCTCCTTCTCCTTGCGGTTTTTGTCCTCTCCCCCAGTAGCTCCAGAGGCAGCCACTGGTTTGTAGTCCTCTCCAGTAAGTGTCTTGTATTTGTTCTTCAGGTCCAGTAGACTCTTCACAGCTCCATCTACCTGATCCTGAAATAAAAGGACAGCCGTTATTTATTCCTCTCGACAAGAAGCTGTTGTTCCCATTCCAACCTGTGATTAGTTCCTTACCTTGGGGGCCTTCTCAGACTTTAACTTCCTCACCAGCTCCCCCTGTTGGGCCACCTGTGAGAACAGCTCCTGGACCTGTGGAGAAGAACTGGACTGGGTTGAGGAGGAGCTGGTCTGGGTTTGGGCAGGGCTCGCTGGGACTTGTAGTCCTGGTTTGTAATCCTGTCCGGTCTGCTGCTTGTACTCTGCCTTCAGAGCCAACAGCTGCTTCACAGCTGCATCTACCTGATCCTGGTGAATGGTCAGCATGAGGAGAAGCATTTATTAAAGTCAGCAGCAAACAAAATCAGGACTTTTCAACACTATACAAAGTCTCAAAGAAGGGGTAACACTGGTGTCCCACCTTGGGGGCTTTTTCACCCTTCAGTTTCTTGACCACTTCTCCCTGTTCAGCAACCTTCTCATAGAACCCGGTGGCAGCAGGGGCGGAGCTGGGGCTGTTCTGGACTGGGGCAGGGGCGGTAGATTTCTGGACTGGTGCAGGGGCGGTAGATTTCTGGACTGGGGCAGGGGCTTTCTGAACTGGGGCAGCACCAGGCTTGTAATCCTGGCCTGTGAGCTGTTTGTACTCTGCCTTCACGGCGAGCAGCTGCTTCACCGCTGCATCAACCTGGTCCTGGAGAGACAGGAAGGATACAGTCACTCAGTTTATTGAAGTCTTTATAATCCTGAAACGGTCAAACACTGTTGCAGAAGCACATGTGGACAATTCATATTCGGGAAAAAAGTTTAATGTTCCAATAAAATGTGATTTTCAAAATCTTGATACTGATAGTAAAACATATCAAGTTTGTATAACCATGTTAATTTCCATCATTATCAGCCAGTCTTAATATTTCATCATCGGTGCTGTATTAGTCAATTGGCCTGACTGTTAATACCACACATCAGTTATTGTTTCCAGCCACATATTGTTAGTATTTATGGGGGTGAGTTTTTATTCACCTGTTAAAAAAGTTTAAGTTCACCTACTGTACTTTAGACACCTATTCCAACACTTCTCATTCAGTTGCATTGCAAAAATATATATAACAGTTTTCCACAATTCAAAATTAATTGTGGAAAACTGAATATAAAAGTAGAGAGAAGCAACAAATCATTGAAAAAAACAACAACCCTCAATTAATTCATTCTCAAATGGTTGCACTTTAATTTTATGTGGATTAAATATTCAATTAATATATATTATATATATAATATGTTCTCAGACAAACAAGAAATGTGTAGTCGATATTTAAGTGTAATTTTTAAAATGGAGTTTATGTGGGCAATGAGCTACAAGTTATTAATGACAACTGATTGTATTCGCAACATCACACTGATATTCACAAATTAATCTGGGCTTCAACAAGCACATTTTTCTACTGTCTGCTATGTTGGATACCTTGGGGGCTTTCTCAGACTTCAGTTTTCTCACGACCTCCCCCTGTTGTGCGACGCGCTCAAAAAGGCCCGAAGAAGACGAAGAGTTGGTCGCAAGGGAAGGTGTAGGGGCGGCGGCGGTGGGCAGGGCCATCCCTGGTTTGTAATCCTGACCAGTCAGCTTTTTAAACTCCGCCTTTAGAGCGAGCAGCTGCTTCACTGCTACATCAATCTGGTCCTGGTACCATCAACAAACCGGCTTATTGTTGCAGGTAGTTAAAGATAAACTTGACTGGCATGCAAATGGCACGGGGACATGAGAATGAACTCAACAAACGCGTGCAGAGACGAAAAATGACTGGACAAATCACGCGGGTTCGACATCCACGAACGGACAAATGATTTGGCACATGGGGGATGGTTGGGCAAACGGACGTGTACATGAAGAGGGACTGGACATGCAGACGTGGAGACAAACAGGACAAAAGGCTGGGGATGTGATTAGTGAAAGGACAAATGTCCAGTTACCTTAGGTGCCTTCTCTGCCTTCAGTTTCCTGACCAGCTCCCCCTGCTGGGCGACACGGGTGAACGAACAGGAGGCGGAGTCTGTTGAAGATGTGGGTGGGGTTGAAGCGGAGGAGGGAGTGGCCATGCCAGGCTTGTAGTCCATACCTGTCTTCTCCTTAAACTGAGCCTGAGGAGATAGAGAGAGAGTGAGAATAATAAGAAAATAATTTGAATAATTGTTAGTAACAGTATTAACAGTCTTCACTTGCAGGTTCATTTTCTTTTAGTTACAGCTGCTGTACCTTTAGAGAAAGCAGCTGCTTCACTGCCTTGTCCACCTCGTCTTTGGGGGCTTTGGCAGTCTTCAGCAGGCGGACAGATTCACCCTGAGCTACAATGCTGGAGAACAGGTCACCGGCTGAGGCCGAGGCCGAAGCAGGCGCTGGGGCAGGCGCTGGGGCAGAGGTGGAGGCAGCCTTTGTAGAGGTGGCAGGCTAAGACGAGAGGTACAGATGGAGAACAGCAAAAAATTAACAGGTACCAGTTTATGCCAGATATCATAGAGGTTGACTGAAGGTTCGTCTTAGCCTCTTGTGACTGAAGACTGGCAAGATACAGAACATTGGTATATCATAAAAACATTTGAAAGGGGTTTTTCTACGAAAGCACTCACTGCGTTGCTGGAGGCCTGGCTCTTTCCTTTGTCCTTGGATCCAGCAGTCGGCATCTCCTTGGTGTGTCCATCAGGAATGTATAGCAGGACACAGGGGCTCTCCTTGCAGCTGTTGGGACTACAGACATTCACCGCAGTGAGACACGGACAGTAGGGGCAATCAAAACAGTTAAGATTGCAAAAAACTGTGAAAGCACTGAGTAGATTCGATTGTGTATTTCATGATCACGTCACTTCACCTGACTGGCTCATAGGGCTGGTCGCAGATGTAAAAGCCTCGTCTCTGTAGCTGGATGATGTCGCCTTTCTTCAGGTTCTTCAGACAGGGATCTCCAAGCATCTTCTCCTCCAACTGACAGAAAGAGTCAGTCAAGAATAAAATATTATACATTACCAAAGAAAATCTATTGTATGCAGAGGACATGTCAGTCCGAGAGAGCACACTGCAGGACTGACCTTGCTGTTTTTATTTATGTATTCTTTGAAGTCGTCATCTTTGGTGAGGACAGCTTTGGAGATCAGAGGCTGGTAGTTGATGCAGATGGTTTGCAGGAGCGGGGCGCTGTTCGTTTCGGCCAGCCACGTGATCTTTGTTGTCTTCTTGTAGTCCTTGTTGTCCAGGTTCAGGCGAGCCTCCATGGACACGACCTTACCGTCAGCCTCTCTGAGTGGTAAGAAGTGGTGAAAACAAGTGTGTGAGATACACAAAAGTATATAATTACTTTAAATGGCCCCACGTGACTCTTAACAACTAAATGGTTGAGCTAAGCTAAAAAGTTCACATACTTGTTGATCTTGGTGATGATGAGGTTGCCCCAGTTGATGAAGGTGACCACCTCGCCCTCGGAGAAAGTCTCAGCATCTGCACCTTCAATCAGAACTCGGGGTCCATACCAAACGTCCTTCATGCCCACCTCTGTGTTCTGGACGGGCACAGAAATGAAAGTAGGGGTTTCTTTTCATAAATTGAGTGAGTCAAAGTTTAGGAAAAGTTTAGGAAAAAAACTTTGGTTCTTTGTTTCCGGTGATTATACATGTATGCTGATTGCTAATTTTAGTACACTTGATAATCATAATCAACACACAAAGACTCGAAACTTGCTTAATCAGATGCATCACTATGAAATGTGTCCACTAGTTTTCATTAGTGTAAACTGATTATAGATTTGAATAGTAAATCGTAATAATTCAATAAAACATTACAAAAGCATGGAGCACACTTTAAGAACAGCAACTCTAATTTCACTAAGCATTGAAAGTAAAACAAAAAGAAGAAGCGAAAGATTGCTAACCTTTGGGTGTTTGGCCACTTCCTTCATCTCCTCCGTAGCCTCTGGGACGGAAACAGGAACCACATAAGAGGTGGAGAGAGCCGTGTATCTGGGAGCTACCGGATCGATAACCTAACCACACGAAGACACGGAAAAAGACACAAGACGGGTCAGTAAGAGAAGATGGGTGCTCTTTAACATCTCCACATAGAAAAATGCTGAGTGATGAAAGGACCAAGCGGAAAATGATGCAGCTTCATTCAAAACAGAAAAATACCCTGAATGACAAACGAAAGGAGTCAGACTCACAACAAGAAAAGACGAGTGGGGATAGAAAAGCTGATTTCATGAGTGAATCGTGTCTGCGTGCAGGTCGGGGAAACAAGGCTTTATTCAGCTGCTTACTCAGCCTCCACCCTCTTTCACCAGCCAGTGTGAGAGTGGAGCCTGAATGACTCGCAGAACAGATCAGATAATCATCATCCCCGCTGGGGCGTTAACTGTTGTTTATATAAATCGATAAGATCACAAAGAAAAGTTGGTGGATGCTCCCAAAGCATCGTCTGAACGCATCAGATTCAAAATATCTGTCCTTTACGTCAGTTATTATATAAGGTGACAGCTGGTACAGAAAATAACAGAAATCAAGACAGGGTTGAAACAATCCCTGAATTTGACAGTGACCTCTGACCTCCTCGTTAAAGCGTGCATGAGATGATAGTGATTTAGAACATAAAGCACTTCTGAAATCTCACATGAATGTTAAATTAAGTAAAACATCTCTCAGCTGCTCCTTCTCAAAAAGCTGCAATGGAGGGAAGGGAAGCGATGGAGAGGAAGACATGAGGTGTGTGGGGGGTGTCACTGGGAAAGAACGTCCTGGGACTGTTTGTTTAGCGATGTAAAGCTGCATTTGGAAAATCCCTTTTATAGAGATCTAATCATTGTGCTCCCTGGTTATAAAATCACAGAAGGGCTTCAGGGTCCAGATACCGGAAACATGAAGCTACAATGAGATCGTTGTGACAATGTCTTGTTTCTACATGCATTAGTCTTGAAAGGTTTCTGCTATATTTACCAAAGTAAATGCCTTTTAAGTCCCTTTTAAAACCACATTAAGTGTAATTCAGAACCTATTTCACAGTCGCACTGGTCGAAGAATGAGAGAAAACAATCTCTGGCAGTTCTCAGCCGTTTATAACAATAATTCCTACTAACCGAATCAATTGATCAATGGTACATGGACCCATGTGTGGATTATTGGACAGGCCTATAGGCGCAGAGGGGCCCGCAGAGTTCATGGTCCCTCTCAGCCAGAGCCTCTGTACTGGTGTGCAAGTGTGAAACTATGATCCATCCACCAAAAGGTGAGCATTTACATGGGAGCCATCAAATCCTGTAATATGCTTTAAAGAGGTGATGCTTTTCTAGGACGGGTAACTTGACATTATTTGGATATCACATCTTATCTATACTTATAGGATATATACTCCGATCATCTGTTTGGCTTGTAAAATTGTGAAGGCTGGAGGTGGATTTTCAGATAAATCAGCCCATGATGAAAGCAGAGAGGGAGTGGGTGTAAATGAGGAAGACGGGGAGGAGGAGGAGGAGGAGGAGGAAGTGGTGGAGGAGTACCTTCAGACAGCTAATTGGCAGCTTGGAAACAGAAGAGTGAGATGCTGTTCAATGTCAGATATAAGGAGGGAGAAAGAGGATAAAGGTAGAGACACATTTACACAGAATGGACCGTTTACATAGTTCCCCCAAACCACTTCCTACCTTCGTCTGTCTCACTCTACACTTTGATAGGCCTCAGATTTTAATTTTTTGACATATACACTTAATCATTTCAGTCTGTCGTGAGCAAATATAAATCTAAGTTAATGGAGTGTGCTCCCCATGAAGTTTAAAACCTCTAACACACAAAGTTAGATCAGTCAATCAACAACTCACAATTGATCTATCATTAAATCATTATTTTTTTTTTTTTAAGTAAATCATGGGTTTCCAGGCCTGGGTTCATTGAAATGAATTGAAGTAGTGCCTAAATATTGGATTATCCAAAATGACCAAGGTCAAGTTGACATGAACAAACTCTGGGGGCATGAGGCTGTCTGAACAAGACAGGGAGGAGTGGGTCAGTTGAACATGCGTATGAAGCCCTTCGCCAAAACAGAAGCAGCTGTTAGTTTGTAAATCTCAACCTCAGGCCTCAAAAGTTATCATTATCATGATAGTTTGGAATCCATATTAAGCCCCACCATTTTAAAACTCTGGACAAGACAAGGAGTGTAAAATATACTTTTCAAACTGAAGTCTGGATCCGACTCATCAACCTTCTACCTGACTCTGGGGATGAAAGCAGCAGGTGCCAGCGAGGAAAAACCACGCAGGGGGAAGCAACAACAAGAAAAGATAAATCATAAACAACTGTATGGATGGACTGCATGAAATGAAGCAGCTGGTTCGGTTGGTGATGTTTTTCAGTGTCACTGGGGACAATAAGGGAGGGTAATGAGGATCAGGGAAAGAGGAGGCAAATGAAAATTGTTGGGATGGGAACAAATGGTGCAGAAAGAAGCCATGCCAGCAGTGAACCCACAGGCAAATCTCTTAGCCTCCGTCAATCACAGGCTTCAGCCTTTCAGGCCTCGCAGTACATTCATGCACTGCATTTTTTGTTCTGAATCTGATCCATTTGGAGTTTGAGGTTGTAATTGACCCCCAATGTCTCTTCTGGCACAAGTTAACTTCCACTAACATACAAAAAAGGCAAAAATAAACAAAATGGTATGGTTTTGTGTCAACTTTAACACAATACAGTGTGAAGTGATAAAGGGGGGTTGGTGTGTGCCATCTTTATCAGTGGTCTATAGTCAGACAAGTCTAAGTCAAATCAAGTCTGACAATCAGACCTGGGTGCAAGATGACAAAGAGGATACATTTACCTTCTTATTAAAGGCCCAGATCTTGTCCCACTCCATGTTCACCACTGACCTTGACCCTCCCTAGAAAGAGGAGAATAAAAAAATCAACATATTACTTTGAAAAAAAAAAAAGACACAAATTTCACAGAATTCCAATACTGAAATTGTGACTTCCTGTTGTTTTAAAGATTCTACATTTTAATGTGATCAGTGAGTTTACAGAACATGACACATCATTTGTGACATTAAAGAACGTGAACGTGAACATGCTGTCATCAGTCCTAAATAATCCTGTTTATTCTCATCCAGCTAATTCTGACTATTTGGAATCTTAAGAATGGATTTGCATTGATTATAACCCTGGATGAAGTTTTCTTGTGATACATTTTTTATAAAAAGGCAAAATGAGCAGAGAGTTGAAACCACGATCAGTATCTATATGGCTGATAGCTGCTCAAGTATCTCAAAACCTGGACTGGTTATTTTTTTAGTGGACAAATTGTTTTATATATGTTTATACATGGATATGCATTTTTTTCCATAGCATCTGTAAGAAAGAGCCATTTGAATCTGAAAATGGGTCCGCATATGGGGTACTCCTTAAAACATCTGTCATTTTCCACATAAATGTCAATAAGCAGCACTTTAGAAGGTTGAGCTTAAGGATTTCTGGCTTTCTCAATAGTGTCAGACAATAATTAAACTTAATATCCATGCAGGAAGAAGGGGGGGTTAGATTTGTATATCTCATATATTCTTAATCTGTTTATCAAATTGAGCACCCATCATCGTTTCAAAGATCTGCCACTCTCCCAAATCTGGCTGACGCATGTACCTGGGCTGCTATGAACTGTTTCAGACCCTCCACAGTCATTCCTCTCCTCAGGACTCCTCTGACAGTGGGGAAGCGAGGGTCGTCCCTGGAGGATGAGGCGTGCATGAGTTAAAAGAGAACATGGGTAGACAGGGGAAAGAGTCAAACGATGGGAGGAAGGAAGACGCACCATCCGTCGACGTATCCCTGGTCGACGAACCAGGTGAGCTTTCTCTTGGAAAGCACTGTGTTATTGAGGTTGAGTCTGGCATACTCCCAGATGTAGGGTTTCCTGAGGCGCAGGGCATCAATTATCCAGTAGAACTGCTCGTCGCGGTCGTGGTACTCGGTGGTCCTAAGAGCGTGGGTCACACCCTCCAAGCTGTCCACGATGGGACATGCAAAGTCGTATGTTGGGTAGACGCTGCGAGAGAAGACGTGGACAGTTTTCACAATTGAAATCTGAAGAATATTTGAATATTGCAAAAGTAGTTGCAAATACTCTAGATGTTAAAGCACAAACTGTCATCTTTACAAATCATGACTCGTTTTTCAAGTACTTGTAGGAGGTTCCTGTGCGGGGGTGGCTGGCATTCTTGCAGCGGTACAGGGTGGGGTCTCTCAAACAGCCGTTGTTGGACTTCATGTCAATCTTGGCCCTCATGCAGCAGGTCTGACCAGATTCTGTTCCAGCCTTCATCTCAGACCACATTTTCATGTTCTGCTCCACCGCTGCAGGAGAGAAAGAGAGAGAGAGAAGTTGCAGCTTCAGACAGTTCAGATATCTGAATATTGTAGTTTCAGGGTTCACTGTGGTCGGTAATTGTGGCACGTGTCCTTGGGCGTACTGTTATTTCTGCATTTGGACTCGGTGCGCTGCTCCCTCTCCTGCTTCATCTGCTCAGGGGGGGTGTTGTCGATGTAGGCCTTGCCCTCTGAAAGGAGCTGATCAGCAAATTTCATGATGGTGGGGAAATGGTCGCTGGTGTAGGTGAACTGGTCGGGATGAATCTGGAGCATGGAAACATCTTCCAGAATCACCTGAGGAGAAGCAAACGTGTGGAAATAAGAACACAAACTCCATTTTTAGTGTTTTCAGTTTCTTACAGGTGGTTTGGATATAATATAACTAATTAACTGATTGCACACTTTGTTAAATTTGCTCTGAGAAATTGGACGTCTCACCTTCTCAAAGTCCTCCTTCTCCTTCTCAGGGTTGGTGTCATCAAAGCGCATGATGAGCTTGCCTTTGAATGTGATCTGGTAGTGCTGGTTGAGCAGAGCAGCCTTGGCATGGCCAATGTGCAGGTATCTGAAGACAGAAAAACCCTGTTAAGAAAGGGACTTGACACATAATGCCAAGTGCCGGGATCTGACGGTGGTTTATAATCTGCACATCCCCCAAACTCCAGATGAAGCCTCACCCACTGGCCTCTGGAGGGAATCGAACAACCACCTTCCCCATTTCAGCTCCTGGCAAATCCACAAACTTTCCGACATCCTGCTTCTTCTCGCTCGACTGTTGAACGCAGACACAGGCAGTCAGGAATACAAGCAAAGTGCATTTATCCTTTATATTTCAATCTTGAAATTGGAATTTGTTTCAATACAATCACTTCATTTTTCTTCTTGTTTATTCAGTGTAAAGCTCCAGGTCAACCTCAACTGACTTTACATCTGTACGGTTTTGTGTAAATTACCTTAGAGTCCCAAATATTATTTTTCACAAAATGTTGTAAAAATATATTTGTTACAAAATGTACACTTACATTGGATTTGGTCATTGGCGCTTTCTTGTTGGTGTACTTGTTGCCCACCGCAGTGAAGGGAACCTGTGAGCTGAGGAAGGAGAACCAGCGATTGATGTGGGAGAAGGATTTCCCCTGGCTGGGCCATTCCTCGTGACCTGCGGAGAAACGAGCACGACCTGTAGTTCTGCCTTTTACCCGATTACCAGCAGTGAATACATACTGAAACAGACAAAGAGTAAAACAGGAAGAGATCCAAACTGCTTCATCCGGGGAGGGTGCTGACCTTTCAGGGCGGCCCAGACGGAGAGATCCGCTAGGGTGAGAGCATGTCCGACCAGGAAGGTCCGCAGGGAAAGGGCCACATCCAGTTCACGCAGCGCCACAGTCAAACCAGGCTGACCACACAGGCGACGAGCGCTGAACTCCAACCAGTGGTCGACCTGCAGACACAAGAAAATGAGAAGCAAGAACCAGAAACTACTGCAAAATATCATAAATACAAGCAGTCATACACACCTCAGTCTGTTCCATCAGGTTGGCTCCATACAGGCCAAGAGCGGGAGCAACCCGAGCCAGGTAGCGACTGATAGAGTTGGCATCATTGAACTGGATTGCACTGAGGGCGGGACAGAGAACACAGATGAGATGGTAGTGCTAAGTGATTAATTGCACAGTCCCCAACTCCATAATCATACACACAAATTGTAGAGATTGAGCTTTTTGATGTAATAACTGTGTCACGTACTCTGAGACGTGAAGGCGAGTGTCTTTGCCTTCCTCCACAGACACCTGCACGCTGCCCTTCACGTGCTCCGCTGCCAGAAGCGCCCCTGCAGGACGGAGTGCGTGTTAGTGCGAGTCTTCATCACAAGTTAACATGGCTGAGCAGCCTAAACAAAGTCAAAACGTGCTTTAGATTCGCAAAGTCGCTTCGCCTTACAGCCAAAAGGCTTCTTCACTTCAGAACAACAATATTCTAGATGACAACTGGTTGAACCATTCCTATGATCCTATGAGGTTTTGTTTTGCTTTGACCAAGCCGCAAACTTTATCTCAGTCTCCTTTGGAGCTGCAACAGTTAATGGCTTAATCAATTAGTTATCGATTACTAAGTCAATGGCCAACTAATTTAATAATTGATTAATCAGTTTTTATTGAAGAAAAACAAAAGTCTTAATTCTCTGATTTCAGTTCCTTAAATGTAAATGTATTTTCTGGTTTCTTTGCTCCTCTATGACAGTAGACTAAATATATTCTGTGTGTGGAAAAAAGTAAAACATCATCTGCGGATTTGGGAAACACGATCTTAATTTTTATGGACCAAACAACTAATTGATTAATCAAGAAAATAATCCATAGATTAATCGATTATGAAAATTAATCGTTAGTTGCAGCCCTAGTCTCCTCTTATGGCACAACACTCAGCAAGCATGTAGCCAACTTGCCTGACACACGTTAGTACTCTATTGACTTCATATCATTATAGGCAACAGGAATACAGCCACATTGTAGCATTCAGGTTCTTTCTGCAGCTGGGAGTTTTAAAACATTGAGTCGAGGAAAATATTTCGTAACCAAAAAACAAGCTACAGCTATGTGCAAAATGTATGAATTTAATACATAGCAGTGCTAATCAAATGCAACAGAAGTAAGTGTGCAAAAAAAAGAAGAAGAAGAAAGCAAGCACATCCCCACCCAACAGCATTCCACGTTTCAGGAGGCTTGCATCAGCCTGCTGCATTCACAGTGACCGCAGCGCGGCGCTGTTCAGTCACTGTCAAGGCTCCTTCTCACCACGGTCATTGCATTAGCTTATCTCGGTGGAAAGCAATGTCCACACATTTCATTGAACGCGACACAATTAACTCTCACACATTAATAACAAATATGTATATTCAGCAACATGACACGTCGTATGAGAGTAAACCTAAACAGAGTTGCGCTGACCACAGTCAGCCAACGTCAGCGTGAAGCCGCTGTGAAGTCCACGATTTGTCCATAATCATTGTTCCAAGTTCGTGACAGCGGGCCGCTGTTTATGTCTCAAGCCAATGGCGGACGAGTGCTGTGTAAAACAGCTGCTAATGTCGAAAAGGGATTTATTTTGACGAACTGGCCACGCGTTGTTGTTCTGCGAGTGCCACGACGGCACGCTAGCTAGCGTTAGCCCGTTCACCGTACACAGTGTGCAGTTCACTGCCATGAGCCGCCGGCTAGCCCACTGGCACTGGGTGCACACGGCTGTCTGCGGGGATCGCAGGCTGCGCACTCACCAAGGGGCGGATCGCTCGTGTTGATCATGAGGTTAAGCGCCATACTGTGAAATCCCTCTTCCACAGCGGTGGTGAATCCTTTAGACCGTTTGAGAGACTCGACTCTGCAGACAGACAGACGGACGACTACTCTCCACAACAGTCCACGGCCAGAAGAGACAGGAACATGCTTCTTTGTTTGTTTTAAATGAAGGTTCACCAACAGCTGGGAGGTGCAACACCGCCCCCGTCTGTTCAGGAGTACACACATACATATGTATAGATACATACGCATACACATATTAGAGAATGTTTGTATTTTTTTATCAGGTAAAAAAATGTGTAAAAAAACAAACAAAAAGAAAAGCCTAGTATTAAAATTTTCTACATAGAATTAGAGATGGATAGAGAGAGAGAGAGAGAGAGAGAGAGAGAGAGAGAGAGAGAGAGAGAGAGAGATGGATGATAGATAGATAATCTGCAATACTTTAATATAAAATGTGGGGTCCCTCCATGACCTCTGACCTTTCATGCGTGTTTCTGTGTTTCTTACAGCTGTTTCTTCACAACAGTCTGAGCCTTGTTTAATTCCTGCATACAGTCAATGTTTGTAGCAGTCGCCCACCGGAGCTGGACAGTGTCAGAGACGGAGATGAGAGGAAATCCTTTCTGTGTTGAACTGAGGCCACTCTGGAGCATGTTCAGCCACAGATTCATCCAGCCACTAGCCTCCAAGCGCTTTGGGGGTCTCCTTTGTGCCGTCAGCCATCAGACTGCACAATGCCACAGTCTAAAGACCCCAGTCCATTCCAAATCCTCAATTGCACAATCATTTAATTCTTATTTTTATCGTTTTAGCGTTTTTTACGTGTATCGGCATCGGCCGATGCGCGGCTGCTACATTCGCCGATAGTTTTTTATGGGAGGGCAGATCCGGTCGCCTATCGGGCCCGGCCCCGCTCTCTCCGGAACCATTTACCCAGTGCCCTCGCGGTGCCTCTGCCCTAGGCTGCCGCGCTGACCGCGCCGCAGGCTTTGAGTCCCGGTGCGGTGGGAACTCCCGAGATGCTCCAGAGCGACTTGAGCCTCGTCTCCCTCGACCCAGGGAGGTGAGCCACGGCCTTGGCCATAACCCCACTTTGACTAAGACCTCAGATCAGACGAGACAACCCGCTGAATTTAATTCTATTTAACTATTAAATTGAGGGAGCAAAAGTAGTATTGGCTCCAAATATCGGCTCAAGAAAATCGGCAGTCCGTATCGGTCATCGGCTAAGGCTGATGAAAAAAAAATCTGTATCGGCATCGGCCCTAAAAAATCTGTATCGGTCAATCCCTAATTTTTATATCACACAGCAGCTACAATGCACATTTTTGCATATAGTATAGTATAGTATAGTATAGTTTATGTATTTGTTATTGTTATTGCATAGTATTTCTATTATTACTTTTTTACCTCAGATTCTGATTCAATTCTAATTTACTTTATTAATACATTACCCCATTCTGCTACACTTATGCGCTGCTGTGTCAATTTTGAATTCAAGCTACGGATGATCAATAAAGGTACATCTTATCTTGTCTTATCTTATCTTATCTTTTTGTAACCATATGGAATTATGCTGATAGTGGCTGGTGGTCCTCGCTCATCAGGAGTGGGGCAGTTCATTTGAGAAACAAAATTGTAACTATCTTAATGAACAAAAATCCGGCTAATACACTCCCTTAAACTAATAAACGTATAATCATAAAAAATAAAAAATATAGTCAAAGACAAAATATACTACTATTACTACTACTACTACTACTACTGATACTGATGATGATGATAAAAACAACAACAACAACAACAACAACAACAACAATAATCATCATCATCATTATAACCATCACCATCTAAAATCTGGATTGCATTGATCGTTCTCGAACACGTTCTGTCCATAAAGATGTATGATTCAGCCCGTGTTTACAGTTTGTGTTCGGATCGTACCGCCGATGTAGCGGAACTACAAGCAGAGGACACGTTTCGACCCGGAAACATGTTCCGTGTTCACCGCCCGCCCTGTGGTGTGTTTTGTGCAAAAGTCTGCATGAAGTTTGCTCAGCGGCGGATCAACGTGCGGCTCTCTTATCTAAACGCGGTAAAGCAAACACGTCATTTATGTAATCAGGCTCAGCACAAGAGAGGAGTGTCAATCTATCATCTCATCCACGAGCTGCACGGTCTGTTCTTCTCCTATCAGCTCTGCAGGTTTGTCACTCGGCACATCGGGAAAAAAAGAGGTCTCTTGTTTTCTGTGTATTTCTTGGTTGAGCGAGGTTTTGATAATCGCCTGTATTTCGGAAGTCACGTTGTTCGTCTTTGCACAGTATTATGCACGCCTGTATGCATTCTGCACAATTCACACGTTGTGTATCCCAGTTTGAATGTAGCCCATGTATCACCTTCGACTTTCTTCATTTGTGCATTTTTTGTTTCAATTGAGTTCTTGGCTGCAAACCACACTCTGTTATTCATGTTGAAACCTGTCTGCATTTGGTTATAAACAGGTTTTGTCACCATCACATTACTGAAATAAGTTTCATGGATATCAGCCCAAGTGTTTAATATAACGACCCTATTGTCTAAGGATGTCTGAACTCTCTGTATCTCGGCTCAGGCATGTCTCAGGACAGTCATCACGGCAAGTGGACCATCTCCAGCAGCGATGACGATGATGATGAGGCTCTTCCTCCATCTGGGACCCACCGACCCGCCGCATCCAGTCACAGCCCACATCTGTCGGCCCCTCCCTCTGTTCCAAAACTAGAACCTGTATCAGCCAGTGTGGAGGTGAAACCCGAACCTGCCAACCCCCCTGTATCCTCACTCGTCATTGGCTCTGAGGCCAGACAGTCGGCCGCAAAGAGCCAGGTGAATCCCGTGAAGTATGAAACTGGTCCTTCATTGGCTGGAAAGCGGAAGAAAGAGGTGTCAGATGGTTCGGGCTGGGCTCTCTCAGACAGCGATGATGACGATGGTGATGTGAAGGGGAAGAGCGCCAGTAACTTACCGAAGAGGGCGCCTCCGAGCCCCAAAGCCAAGAAACCAAAGGTGGAGAGTGAGCGCCCTCCCAGTCCCCACGGCCGCCTCTACTACATCGACGAACCGGACGACTTCTTTGAGTCCAGCATCCCTTGTCTGAATGACACCTACAGGTTTTACCTCAACAAGGTCACAGGCCTGGACAGGAAATACAACAGCGGAGCGCTGCACATTAAAGGTGAGAAAACGTTTCGCTCGACTACTTCTTGTGTAGTCCAGTTTGACATTTTAAGATGAAAATAAAAAGCATGCGCATTTTGAGGCACTGGACCAGTTTGAGAATCAAATCCCTATCCTCAGTTATTGCATTCAATAACACTGCTCACTTTTGTTTTTGGATTTTGCAAAATTAAGGCCCCCGTTTTAATCCCCCATGACCTTGCCACACCTTTTTGCATCTAATGATTCCTGTGTAGGATCTTCCTGCTGCACATTTCCTACATCTCAAATCAGTGGAGCACAACTACCAACATTTTTCATCATCAGTTGTTTATAAATAAGTTTATCAAGTTATCTTTGCTTTTTTTTCTTTCATCCAGACATTCTCTCCCCATTATTTGGGACCTTGAAAGAATCTGTTCAGGTGAGTAACCATTTAACTGTTGCTGCTGCTGCTGCATTATGTTTTCATGTCATCCATCTGTCTGCCTGTGTCCGTCTGTGTCAATGTACCACTCTTGTGAATGGGATATCTCAGAAACACCTTGATGGGAATTTCTTCAAATTTGACGGAAATAAAACGTTCACTTTGACTCAAAGATGAAGTGATTTGATTTGATTTTGGTTGGCGGAGGCTTAAAACCATGATGTGGATATTCTATTTTGTTTTCTTATTTAGCCATAAAAGCCCCAGGGCTGTCAGCCCACCACTTTGTTGCAGACATTGTTGGTCTCCAGAGGATAAGGCCTCCAGACTTTGTTGGTTCCCTGTCTTTTCTTCTTGTGTCGACAGTTATTGGCTACATTGCGATGAATTTTGGTGAATTTTAGCATTGTCATTTGCCTGCAGACATTAACATTCAGCTCAAAGCACTGCTGTGCCTACACACAGAGCTGCTAGCGTGACAGTAGACATATGTCGGACATCTTTTTTTAATGAGTGTTCGGCTATTAATTTGCTCTCTTTCTTCATAGTTTAATTACTGCTTTGATATATCCTGGATGGTTAACCAGTTCCCGCCTGAGTTTAGGTAAGTTCTACTTCTTCACTACCATCACATTATCACAAACCTATCCCCATTTTTCTGATTAGTGCATGGAAATCTGGTGTTGTCTCCAGTGTAGTATGGCTGTATGGTTTTAAAAAGTATTACTGTCCATGAGCTGCTTTCTCATCATTATACAGAATACAAAAAACAAAAACAAATCAGAAACATCTCTAACGAGCCATATTGTTACAACATACATTAATGTAAGCTGGAGGTTGTTTGTATTGCAAGGTCTTGGGATAGGGAAATTCTATTCTTTAAATCAATAAATTGCTTTTTTTTCAGGGATCGTCCAGTTCTGATCGTCCATGGAGATAAGAGAGAGGCCAAGGCCCGGCTGCTCCAGCAGGCTCAGCCCTTTCCACACGTCCGATTCTGCCAGGTACAGTGTCACCGCCATCGCCTCCAACAGTTGGAGAGCAACATCGTTTCTGAAGTGCCACTTGGTTGATATTATATTAAGTAAAGTAAAGGTCTGTAAAGTAACATAGAGGTATGTTTTCCTTTTTAAATGGGACTAATGCATGTGATTTTCCCTGACAGGCCAAGCTGGATATTGCTTTTGGAACTCACCACACGTAAGAAGAATTTCCTCCTTTGCCTCGTGTCGTACCTGCTGGTTTCTACTTTGTCGTTGCTGCTGCTCACACATCAGATCGCATTTGGACGATGCTGCTGGAACGTCTCCACCCAACACACTTACAAAGAAAAAAATCTGACTGTTCATTCTTCATGGAATTATTGATCATGTGCGTGTGTGTCTTTGTGCAGAAAGATGATGTTGCTGTGGTATGAGGAAGGCTTCAGAGTCGTTATTCTGACCTCCAACCTCATCAGAGCTGACTGGTACCAGAAAACACAAGGGTGAGTCTGGTGTTGTGGGGTTTTATCCCCACCATAATTTAAGTAAGAATGGATTTTGTGTAGTCACATGAAAAGAAAATTCAGTCCAACTTGGTAACATCTGTTGTTCAATTTTTTGTTGCATGGTACCCAGATATCAAGTTTGATTATGGACCTTTCTCTGAATCTTTAACTTCCCAACCAGGATGTGGATGAGCCCCCTGTTTCCACGGTTACCAGAGGGCAGCGGTGCGAGCGCAGGTGAGTCGCCCACCTTCTTCAAGAGGGACCTGTTGGAATACCTGGCGTCATACCGCGCGCCAGAACTCGAGGACTGGATCCAACGGATCAAAGAGCACGACCTGTCGGAGACCAGGTAAACGCGAGGCACCTGCAGACACACGTGTGCAAACATACAGATGTGACGCAGACGCTTATTATTAAAAAGTCTTGAGATGTAAACAGCAGTGCTCATGCCCAACCAGGTAGCATTTGTGGTGACAGTCCAGCAGTGGCTTATTTTATGAATGTAACATCTGGATCACAGGTTACACTAAAAGTATTCTGTCTTATCAGGGTGTATTTGGTTGGCTCGACCCCAGGCAGGTACGTTGGCTCAGACATGGAGCGCTGGGGCCACCTGAGGCTGAGGAAGGTAAAAAAAAAATGATTTCATTATGTCCTCAGGTTCGATATAGTTGCCTCTTACTATATTTTCACTACAAGCAGAGGTGGGCAGACTGATTTGTGGTTTCAGTGCGGTGCTGTTTTTATTATCGTATTTACATAAAAGATATGGAGAGCAAAGGAGAGTTTTGCGCAAATGCTTGTAGAGACTTGAAACTTGAGATCACACTCTCACATCCTCTGTAAAGAAATGTGGTCACAATTAATATTTAATGGTTTTAAGTATCATTTTACTTATGTGTTGAGATCAGGAATTATTTATCACATGATTACCTGATGAAGTATAAAATAACCACATACTCTCATTGTCATCTAAGGGATTTTTCACAGGATTATGACACCCCTCAAAGATTTTTCTTTCATATATTTCTTCCTTTCTTCTCATTTTTCAAGCTGTTGTATGAAAACACAGAACCAATTCCTGGTGATGAACGGTGGCCTGTGATTGGCCAGTTCTCCAGCATCGGCTCCATGGGACTGGACAAGACCAAATGGTTGGCGGGGGAATTTCAGCGCACCTTGACCACGCTGGGGAAATCCTCTCTTCGTTCGGATACCCCTGTGCACTTGGTATGTTCCTCCAGCACCAACCTGATGTGGTCTGAGTGATGCAGCATTCAAATGCCCTCTGCAAGGGATTGTACAAAATAATGCAACTCAAATTACAAATTTCTCACGTAGTTCTTTTAGCGTTATTCTCAGATTTAATTAATGAAACAGTAAGAATAATTTTAGGTGGCATGTTTACATTTACCTTACAGTCCAGGACATTCTAAAGGCAAAAATCAATCTGGAATGACTTTAAACAGCTGCTCTTCGATTGTCCACGATCTTGGCTATGTTCTGTCTTTTTTGTAACGTGTCTGATCGAAAATTGAAATCCAACTCACCTAATGACACTGCAACTAATCTCTATTAACCACTTTCAAAGATTTAGCACAGAGATCACATATTTTCTGAAGTGAGCAGCTAACAGGTTGACATTTTACAGCTGTATCCATCAGTAGAAGACGTGAGGACAAGTTTAGAGGGTTATCCAGGTAAGTGACGTTTTTTTTTACATTTGACACAATATTTATTTATTTATTTTTGTCCTGGAGGTCACATACAAATAAAATCACTTTTACTAAATGAAAGTTAATTTTGGCCACTTTAGAAATTGTCTTTATTTATTTTCTTTTATCCTTCTAATATGTATTATGCTGATTAACTGTAATTGTCATTTGGTAACTGTTGTGTTGTAACTTTTTTTCTCCTCCAGCGGGAGGCTCTCTTCCCTACAGCATCCAAACAGCTCAGAAACAGCTCTGGCTCCACTCCTACTTTCAGTAAGTTCATTACTAGTGCTCATTCAAATTCACTGGTAGTTGCGCCATCAACAAAAAATATTTATCTGTTTGTTTATTTTCCACCACAACACCAAGGAGACCATTGAGGCTGAGCTGTAGTGGCTAAATGCATAACTAATGGTAAAAAGATTCATGAATGGCATCTGAACATTGTCGTAGTAAAAACATTTGATTTTAATTAGCTGTGTTTTTTTTTGCTTGGGTGATATGGGAAATTAACTGACTCTGAAATGTTGAATGGCAACAGATATTAGTGTGCACATGTCTCTGTAACACTACTGACTACAATGTCAAGAAGTTGTTAGTTGTGTCTGTCTTTTGATTAATACTCTTTCCATAGAATCACATTTTTTCTAGTTTAATTGAACAGTTGACACATTGTGTGTGTGTGTGTGTGTGTGTGTGTGTGTGTGTGTGTGTGTGTGTGTGTGTGTGTGTGTGTGTGTGTGTGTGTGTGTGTGTGTGTGTGTGTGTGTGTGTGTGTGTGTGTGTGTGTGTGTGTGTGTGTGTGTGTGTGTGTGTGTGTGTGTGTGTGTGTGTGTGTGTGTGTTTAGTCGCTGGAAGGCGGACACAACAGGGAGAAGTCATGCTATGCCACACATCAAGACATACATGAGGGCATCACCAGATTTCACTCAGCTCGCCTGGTTCCTCGTCACAAGGTGAGTCTGGAATATATTGTTGTTTTTTTTACTTGTGTATTTTATTTTCTCTTATTTCAGGGACAAACCAGGCGCCAACACTGTTTTTTTGTGTGTGTTGAATTGTAGAAAATTTCAACACCCACACTACAAAAAAAGGATCTGAAATGATAAAATTATAATAGCCATGTGCTGTAATGATTCCAAGTTGCAACCCAGTGATGTCGCGCGAGTTAAGCATTAAGCTTTTTTGAACCAGGAAGTAACCATATTTGGAGGAGCAGGGGGTGTGGCCTGACTTATGGGCTCATCCACTGCACGTTCACCTGCACCTGCAACCTGCACCTATTGGACGGTGCACGCTGTCAATTTTACACTAAATGAATTGAACGAAATGAACATCATGCTGTATTAAAGAAGACTTCATACTAGAGATTGAGAACATAAACTCGTCAGGAAAATGTTTACTGACATTATAAATCGAGTCATTTTCTCATAGACTTCTATAGAAACGGACTTCTTTTTGCAACCAGGGGAGTCGCCCTCTGCTGGTGATCCCAGAGAATACAGGTTTTAGGCACTTCCACATTTGCTTCACTTTCCGCACCCGGTGACTAAGTCCATTATTATTTACAGCCTATGAATGATCTTCTCCTATCAAACAGATGTACTGAAACATTAAACTTTCCTTATGTGTGTGCTCCAGTGCCAACCTGTCCAAAGCAGCATGGGGTGCACTGGAGAAGAGCAACACTCAGGTGATGGTCCGTTCGTACGAGCTGGGAGTCCTCTACCTGCCCTCTGCCTTTGTAAGAGCAACATACATGGACCAACAGTAGATCTATGTTAATTGTTAATATGTCTGACTGCTGCAGAAACAGTATCTGCAGTAAAAGAGATTTTAATCACATATATGTGGCTCACGCACCCACACACCTCTAAGCATTTCCAACATAAAGCATATCTGTGACAGCGTAGAAAATAAAGTATTATGTATGCATATGTGAATGTAGTGAAGCAAATATTATACATACTGAATTACCAAAGTGATTGTCTCCTTATAGGACATGAAGACTTTCCCCGTTCACACAAACCCATTTCCTGTCTCCTCATCCTCCTCCGCTTTCCCTGTGCCCTTCGACCTGCCCCCTACATGCTACTCTCCTAAAGGTACAGCTTCAAATACCACATGGTCTGTGGTAATTCTGTTAATATGAATGTGTCGCTGTAATGGAAAAGTAGACATTTAAATTGAAACCTTCTGTTTAAACTTCAGAATTATACTGTGTGGTGTTATATTGAATTTCGCACTCGTAAAAAGGGGCAGCAGCTCCCATTAGAACAAAGGTATATAGTTAGTCCCATACTGTTTATAATGTAATTGGCTCAGCATAAAATAATTTGTGCAGAGTCAGGAACGTTGGTTGGTGGGCTGGTGTCCTGACGTGGGATCTAGGTAATGTTCCCCACAGGTGTCACCTGGCAACGGGGTTCAGCCATTGGTCTCAACTATTTGACGATGGAGGCCGACAGGCACGGTGGATGTCTTGTTTCGGTGTGCGGACGACGTATTTTGACCAGGTTGTCATCGCAACAGGCGCTTGTCTGTGCTTTTAAGAAGCAAACTGAAGACAGCTTTTGATCACTGTTCCTTTCAATTTGCCGTTGTTTTGGCTGGAAAAAGTACAATATCGCACATGAAAAGTTACTGATAACACGACTAAATAACAAAGGTCACTGGACATCCTCAGGAGGTCGAATGTCTCTCTGGGGCGGTTACAATCAGTGATTGACTTCCCCATGGTTTACACAATTAAGAGTGGTGTGAAATTGTTCGTGGATGGATGACGAGTGATGATTTCACATATTTTTGGATATTGATTAAAGAACAAGAGAAAAATGTATAAAGATTGACTGGAATGTAGTGTGGTTTATGACCACAAACCGTGAAATCTTCTTTTGGTCTATTCCCTCCCCTCTGGGGAGTGAGGAGAAGAATGCAGTATTACTGAGTTGTGCGTGGTTTTGACCGTCATTTGTTTTTTGTCACATTTAAAAGCTGGTTCGTTTTGAGAAACAGGCATTTCTTGTTGTGTTTCCTGTTACAAATGTGGTTTTATGATCAGGCAAGCAGAGGTGAAGGACCTAAATTCAGTCATTTAACGGCCCCTGTCTGATGTGACAGTGACATTCACTACAACTGAACACTACGATCAGTTAAATGGTGTTGACAGTGACAGTCCCTCTTTGTTATGTGTCTGTCCATGTTTGCTGACACAGTCGGGGCAACTGAGGGACCAACAGACATATTTTGTGACAAATAATTGTGTCCGTATTTTGTGGGATTTGATTCCATGGCGGAAGCAAAGCCATTCAATTCAATATCATATAGCAAAGCAACACATTCGAATAGGCATAATTTAAAAAAACGATGGACACCAATAAGGAATGGTACGTCAGAGGAACCAATTAGATCCGAAGCTTTGTGTGAGGCATGCTCTTCCACTTAGACAGTGAATGAAGACACTGTGAGGCGGCGGGCACAGATGCGGCCATCAGTGTAATGTGCCTTTATTTTATTAAACGTAGTATCCTTCTCATTTCACTGACCACATTCCTCTCTCCCTGCTTTCAGACCAGCCTTGGATCTGGAACATTCCGTACAGCCAGGCACCTGACACACATGGCAACATCTGGGTTCCCTCCTGAACACACTCACACAGACACAGACACACACACACATGCACCTGTCTTTCTTTAACACTGCATTTTTTGCAACTGTCAGCATTATGTCTAGATGTTAGCTGTAAGTAACATTTATTTTTATATTTTATACTGTACTGTCATGTTTTGTACCAAATAAATATCACAACAACTGGTGTTGTTATCTGTTTCAAATGTGGTGACAGGATGTAAATGTGAAAGGACAAACTGTAGCTCCTTAGTTTGGGTTATGCATGTTGATTTGATTATATCACTTAACATTAGGATCCCACTGAGATTAATCTCACTGGGATTAATCTTCACATAAAGTGTGACCGGACAAAGCATCATAAAATAGTCAAACAACATAGAATAGTTGTGCTGATGTCATACACTTCTCCTGATGGTCCTGATGTTTGCATTCATCTTGGATACAAACTGAATTTAGTAATTGCAGATTCCAAAAGGAGTACCGGCTTTGGAAAGTCCTGGAAGTTTTATTAAGCACATACAGTATTATAATGCGTCAATAATGGTTTTTTTTCTTTCTTAATCCTGCCCACGGCAATGGTTCTCAGTGTTCTTTGTCAGGATCTACAGCACGACTGGTTTTTACAAATGAGTCACTGATTAGGCAGCTAGAAAGCTCACCAGCAGGGCTTTGTGTCATGAGACGACTCAGACCAGTACCACTGAGCTGCAAGGGCTGTCATTTTCCTTCTTCTGCTCCCGACAAAGTCAGAAAATAGGAAAAGGGCTCCTGAACTGGTTGTGCTCAAATTCCTTGATTTGATACTTGTAGTTTACCCGGATTAAATATGTCTGTGGCCCTCAAATGACCAACTTTTCTGCTGAAACGCAGCAGTTTGCTCAAGTTCTCCTCAAACTGCTGTGACATGAGGTCCAACTGAACTCTAAACCCAAACATTACCCAGGTCTGTGTACAGGCAGGCAATGCTTGAGTATTGTAGGTATAACCTACACACATCACTGATTACTGTGATGAAATACGAGTGGTTCCCGTTGCTCAAATGTCAATGACTCCACTCCAGCATTCAGCAGAGCTGTGGGTGGAGGACTTTTTTTGTGTTTGCGTATTAGGAGTCAATTAAATGTTTACATACAGGCCATAAGACTCCTGAATAAATAATTCCTACAACAAACTCTCACATACATGCAAAGTGTAATCAACCCTGTGCAACATATAAAACATTCACCTCACAGACACGACACACATATGACTGCAATACAATGACAATGAATGTGCAATATTATATATTCAACCTTTCACTTATTCCATATGTATTAGGTCATATTACTATAAAATATGTATTTATTTTGTAAATACAAATTTTATTCTATTACTGTCTATTTTATCTTATATTTCTGCCTTTTATTACTTTACTTTGCTAATTGACTTACTCACTTACTAACTTAAAAACATTTTTTCCACAAGCATCACTATTTTTTTATAAAGATATATGTGTGTGTGTGTGTGTTGCGTGACAGGAATTTCACAGTTTGGGATCAATAAAGTAAATCTTTCTATCACGAATCTTGAAAAAGAATAAGGAATACAGAATCTGAATAACAATAAGGAAAAAGATAATTATCTGAACATTTTTGAAAAGAGTAGGAAAACAAATTGTAAGGCTGTTTCTGAAGCGGAAATACGATTCTATTGTTTTTAAGGTTTGTATGCGTTGTCTAATGTGTATGTCTAATATTACTTCACTGTAATTAACATGACGATATACGGTTATAATAATAATAAATTTCATTTATAGATGTTTATGTTATAAAACAAAGAAAATATTGCAATTATCCTTATACACCTGCACTGTCTTAGATTATATCCCATGCAGATTTTCACCTGTTGCATTACCTTTAAATGGGTCATACAACCCCTAAAACACAGTATATTACCCATAGATTTACTAATAACACCGATATTCCCTGCCAAAGACGACGGAAATCAGTTTTGTGGCAGACGATCGGGTCTTGGCACCACCGCGGCTCCGTCCTGACCGCTGGGAACTACAACTCCCAGCGTGCCTTGCGTCGGCGTGTCAACATGGCGCCCGTCTGCCGGACAAAAGGCGAATGTGTCTGACGGCGGATTGAAACCCAATTAGAAACAGAGGGAGACATTTTGGGAAAACTGTCAGTGTCCGTGTGTCGCGGCGCCCGGAGGCGGTAAGATACATGGAGGAATAAACCGTCCGCAGGAGGCCCCCGGGGACTGGAATATTAAGGTAACTCGAGTCCTGCAAGCTCCGAACTAGTGCCGTCTTCGCACGGCTGCGCTCGCCCGACACATTTCCTTGCTGAAAACTGAAAAGTCCATAAGAGAAAAAAAAAAAAAAAAAAGAGAAAAAAATTCGCCAGCGCTGCGGCGTTTGACTCGGCGGCTAAAAGGAGGTCGCACAAGTGAACCTGACCCCGTCGGTCTCGTCCGGTCAGCAACGAGTCCGTCCGTAATTCGGCACGCACGCGCTTGACCGGGGGAAAAAATAAAAAAATAAAAAAAATCATTTAATCAAACGCAATGTCAACTTTTCCAGCTCGTGCACGACGCGCGCCGCCGACGCACGGCGTGTTCCCGTCGAGTGTGGCGGTCACGGGTGAACAGCGGAGGAACCGGGGGACAAACATTGACACGTTTCAATGAGCCGCTTTATCAGATGTGCGCCAAATCGAGGGGTCGTCCGTCGTCGCCATCAGAACGTCTTCAGGCCGCCCGCGTGTTCCTGGAAGAAGATCAACACTCACTATCGTACTTCTCCAAGAGGACCGTACCTCGACATCAGGACCCGCCGCCGAGCAGCGACCGACAACACCAGCCAGCTGTTGTTTTTAGGCCTGTTTTGTTATTATCTGTTGTTGGGACTTCAGGACCCAAGGCCAGTCAAAAACAAAAAGTAGTATTCTCTTATTAGATAACTTCCAGCGTGCTCAGCTGGCTCCAGGGTGCCACGTCTGGTTGGGATGTGAGACAGGTCAGTGGGTTCAGTCGTAACCACCACCCTGTTTATCGTTAACGTGTTAGTCCTTTTCCCTCAGAGGTGAGCCAGCATTCGTCTTCTTCTGCTTCCTAGTTCATCATTTTAGCACGAGGAGTAAAACAGATGGCGACACCAAGCCTTGCGCCTGGGCACAGTTGGGGAACTTCTTGATTCATTGCGGCACGGTCCTCTGGGGATTTCTGTTAGGAAGCTCTGGGCTCCGCCAGGAGGTCAAAGGTCAAGTTCAGTTGCAGAGGACCCCCTCCCTCCCTCCCCCTGTGTGTGCTGCACACACACACAAACCTCAAGAGTGTGTATGGTTTGAAAGATACTTACTGACTTTTTGAGTCAGACCGTTGAAGTCAGTGTGTGTGTGTGTGTGTGTGTGTGTGTGTGTGTGTGTGTGTGTGTGTGTGACATTTCATGTGTGCCCCTGCTTTGTGTTTGTGCTATTGCTGCTGAGCTCTAAAGGAGTCCAGCGGTGTGAGTCAGCACTTATCTGATTATTACTACTAGTCCCTCTGTCACACAGCAATAACACACACTCATCAGGGTTTGCTGCCAGTCCACGAAAATGCTGAGCTCTGACAAAGGTGTCTTCAGCTAATGCCATTTTTTGACGGGACACACTCTTGTCTTCTGGGTTATGCTTAATAATGTGTCCGATTATTTCCCAGTACAGGAAGCACAGAAAGTTCAGTTTTGTGCCTCCTAGTCACACGGTGTCATTGTGTCTTCTTACTGTAGACACACCTTTAAAAGGAAAGTTGGTTTCCTGCCAATTGTGTCTGGTGGAGCTTAAAGTTTGCAGATAAATCCAGCGAAATACTGTTGCCTTTGCCCCGTGGCTGTACTCAAATTTCCCAGCCTGCCCCCTGTTACAGGAGGATGTGCTCTGCTGCTACTGCACATCACAGCGAGCCAGAAAAACACAAAAACACCACAGTCAAATAGAGATAAGTTGCAAATTAGTTTGCGTTACCTGCTATTGGACTAGTAAAGTTTCAGTCGTTCAGTCGAGCTGTTATACTTCCATACATTTTGACGCAGAATGTTATGTCATTAGACTGGACTTTAGTTCATGAGCTGGTGGGCAACTTGGCTGATGAAGAGACCTGGGAGGCACTAAAGGAGCTAAAGGGTCTGAATGCTCACGTCAATGTGATATTTCAGATTTCCCGTCTTGCTTTCTCCTGAGTCTATGTATATGTATTTACAGGGTGGTCTGAAGGTTGTGGGTGTGTTAAAAGTTACTATGTTATTAAACTGTTATTGACTGAGGTTAGCATATTTAATAAAAAGAAATTCATAATCTTTTCTGCCATTTCAGTCACAATGGAATATATAGTGTATCTAACTGTAAATGTGCAACAAGAAAGATAATTACAAATTATTTTGATCAGTTGTCATGAATTGAAAACGAAAAATGGCAAAGTTCATAATTTTTCCATGGTTTTGCCGTCCTATATCGATCCTGTTTATGAGTCTTACTGTCTCACAGTCTATGGCATGACTCATCCTCTGCAGCAGAGACAGAAAGTATGGAGCTTGGCTGCCTGAGATGTAAATTTTTCTTGGCATTATTCCCAACACACACACACAGACACACACACACACTCGACCTCACCCTCCCTCCCTTTTATATAAGTGTTGACATGTCTGCTGACTTTGATTCTCGGGCCTGTTTTTCTTCCTGGCATCAGAAAGAAAAGCATCAAGACAGATGCTGTATCTTGTTTGTCTGTTTATCTCCTCCTTTCTCTGTTCAGTTCAGTCCGGTTTTTTTAATAGAAATGACAGAATTAGTGCACAAATACAGTAGTAAAACTAAACTTACATTGAAGGGAGCGTGTATTTGGTTGCAACATAATACAAACTGGGTCTGTAACATTATTTGGGTAAAGCGATGTGATTATTGGGGTTGAAAACATCCACTGTAATAAAATTCTTGTTTAATCCAGAGGAATGCACTTCAGATCTGGATAGCAGCTGCTTAGCTGTGTGTCTGTGCGTGCGTGCGTGCGTGCGTGCGTGCGTGCGTGTGCGCATTGTAAATCTGCTGACAGGAAGTGCACAGACGTGCTTGTGCTTCTATATTGCTCAGTGACTGTCTCCTTGATGATGCTTTTTTGGGACGTAAAGCTCAACGGATAAAGCAAATCAAATATTGCAGATGTAATTGAATCCTTTAGAGTTATAATCCTACTATATAATCCATATATATATATATATATATATATAAATCTTGGATACATCTGACCATATTTTGATACTTTTTACAGCTTGATTTTTTCTGCAATAATCATTCTCAATGTATTTGTGTATATAGTAGCCCTTATTGGTACTGGTTCAAATTGGGCAAAAGGAATTCACAGAAAACAATGCATATTCATACTGGAGGTGATGTGGAAGATGAAAGCCATTGCATTCTTTCACACAAAGCCCAAGACAACCTTTATGCTGGGCGACACTGTTGACCGTCTTTTTCAGTTTCCCTCATTAAATCAACGTGACACTACATGAATCCTTCTAGATATTTCCTTTCCACAGAGGTCAATTAGTCTTATAACAAAAATAAATTTGGAGCCTGTATTAATAAGACGCACTGGCCTTTTTCACCAGTAACCACGTGTGGCCAACACGTTTTTTGTGACCAAACAAAGGCTATATTTACACTCAGTGTCTCTCACTTAAACATGTGAATGCTTAAAGGTGGCAGTAAGCAATTCTAATGCAATACACGTTTTGTAAAAATCTGCGAATATTTCCTCACGGTCCTGCCGGGTTTTCAGCGCAGTCCAGGCTCTGTAAATTGAAAACAAAAAAAATGGTGCGGACCGCACCACAGAACACTGTGTGTGCAGTATGTAAACATCACTCCCCGGCACCTTAAGAGACGTGCTAGCGAATGAAGCCTTGTGGTTAGCGCGTCGGTCTCCCATACCCGAGGCCCAGTCAGTGCAGTAAAATCACAACAACAACAACAACAAAGAGAGAGAAGCTTTCTCCAAAATGGCCTACTGCCCCTTTGAGGTGTAAGAAACATGCTGAATGCATTTGTCTTCGATGTTAAACTGTCAGTCTTATTCACAGTCTTCATCGGATATTGTTGCTACATTGATTTTATGCATTACTGCCAAGGAACAGCTCTTTTCGCAGATGGAAACAAAAGAGGGATCTAAAAGTCTAAAAACTCCATAATGCTAAGAGTGGTCAAAAACCTCACAGGGTACATTTTGAAGTACTGTGCTGTATCAGGGTCAGTACTACATTGCGCTACATTTAATATTACTTATATGGATATAATTCATTATTAATATTAACTTACTTTTTACCTGCATAACGTAAAGAAAATATTTATTAAATCTAAGACTATAGATCTCTGTAAGATATCTTTTAATTTTTTTAAGGTCTAATTGTCATTGCCAACAAAATGTGGGGGTCTTACAGCAAAGTGGTACAAAGTGTACAACTGTACGCACTTGAGTAAATTTTCTTTGGTATTAATGTTGTTTTTGTGATTCCTCCAGGATGTTCCAGCAGTGTGAGGAGCCTCGTTTCACCATCGAGCAGATTGACCTCCTCCAGAGGCTAAGGAGGACGGGGATCACCCAGGCGGAGGTCCTCCACGCCCTGGACACCCTGGAACACCTGGACCGGCAACATGGACACAAGTTGACCCACAAGCCTTCATACATGCCTCCCTCATCTTCCCTGTCTTCTTCCAGCACCGCCGCCGCCACCTCCTCCATGACCTCCGCTGCCACTCAGACAAGTTTCCCGGACAACCAACTCTCAATGTCACCCAACAATAACTTTGACGCCGCCTCTCTCCCACTACCGGTTCCGGTCTCCTCACCCTCCGTCGTCATGACGGCGGTGGCTCAGAATGGCCTGGTTGCTGTCAGCAATGGCAGGCTGTCACCACCGCGGTTTCCCCTTGGCGTGGTCAGCGGCAACGTGACGGCACCGGGCTACGGGTTCGAGGCCAGTGAGGAGGACATAGATGTTGATGAAAAGGTGGAGGACTTGATGAGGTAAGAGCAGACCGGACTTGGACTAAGCCAGGCCAGGACTGATTGAACCAGGCTGAACCAGGCCAAACCCGCTAGGAGCATTTGGGTCTATTTTATCGACTCCATGGGAGACGGGCTCAGATGCTTCCCACGGGGCAGCAGTTAGCACTTTCCACATCAAAAGACACTAGCCACCAAAGATGAGATATGTATTTTACTGGAAGTTTTTTCTAACTTATTTTATAAGAGAGAAGGCTTCAGAGATGAGGACTAACTGGGTGATTTGGCAAGTGTTTGTCTGGTGAACTTTCCCACTTCGACTAAAGCAGTGCACATCCACTTCCCTGAGCTCAATATCAGTCATCCTCACGTGGCTAAAACAAAGAACAGACTTGCTTTCCACCTGTTTGATAAAAGACTTTATGAGGAATGGACATTGTAGATGGACGCCTGTCCTCAGTGTGCAAAGGGGAAGGGTTTTGTGAAAAAGCTTCCATCTGTAAAATAATGACTGTTATTACCGTACACAACATGCACACGGTGGCTGAAAAGTAGCTTCAGTCACCGTGACCACTTTTTATCAACAAAAAGACCGAGTTGGCAAACTTGATGCATTTTCAATGTATCCTTTTCTTACCAATAATCCTGACCTTGTTGCTTACTCTGTAAAAGACTCAGGGCTTATAAGAAACTACCAACTATATTTAGTTTGACCTTGACAATGACCCCTACTCATAACTATGATTATTCTAATATTGACATGTGGCATTGTGTTCTTGGTATAAAAATGGCGCATTTTGATTTCGTGCCCCACGGCATCATGACAACATAGAGCAGACGTTAATACAAAAAACCTGACGGTCGACGCGGCTGCTTATAGCTCACGCTGAATGTGAATATGATACAAGGATTTACTGCCTTCACACGCGCACACACATGAACACGTGCATCCTCCAGTGCCTCTCATTTGTAGTCTGCAGCCAGACAGCATCAATCAGAGTGCTATTGATTTGAAGGTGTGTGTGCGCGTGTGTGTGTGAAGATGAGATCAAAGCGGAAGAGCATAGAATATTACAGCAGAATCAGGCTCAAATTCCTTTCACATATTGTTCAGCTGCTCCAGCTCCAGCCATTCAAAGACTGTATATGTGACTTAGCAGGTTAAAGCACAGTGGCTGTTGTCTTGTGCAATGTGTTTGAGTAATGTCTGACCACTGGAGAGCGAGACATTTATTATACCCGGTGTAAACATTGTACTCTCTGTCCTTTCAGACGGGACAGCGCTTTGATCAAAGAGGAGATTAAGTCCTTCCTGGGGAACCGGCGGATTTCCCAGGCTGTGGTCGCTCAGGTAACGGGTGAGTATATCGGCTTCATCTGTACTTTCAACCAGGCCCGATAAAGCGCGTGCAGCAGGTTGGCGTGTAAGCAAGGCATACGACCAACTGGAGATTCACATCTGACTCCCCGTCCCTATTCCCTCCAGGGATCAGCCAGAGTCGGATCTCCCACTGGCTCTTGCAGCAGGGGTCGGACCTCAGCGAGCAGAAGAAACGGGCCTTCTTCCGCTGGTACCAGCTGGAGAAGACCAACCCAGGTAGCGTCACCGTGGGCCATCAGGCCAACACCTCCCACATTACCTCCCGCCTTTTTCTTTCCCCCTGTGAAAACGTACGGTGAAAAAGGACTGCCAAATATCTGCCAAATATCTCCAGGGTCCAGAGGACAATCACTGCTGTGACATAATGAGACAAAGAGATAAGAGGGAATCTGTAAAAGTTCAGTTTATAATATCCACCACATACTGTCAAAGTGTCATTGAGCCTGGACACCCTGTTCTGTTGGCTCTGATTCATCAGTGCCGACCTCAGCTCACTGGTCTTCAAGGCTCTGACTGCAATATGAAAGAAAATCAATAATTAGCTATAGTAAGCAGCAAAGGATACGTTTCTGTTATTTTGTAATGCTTCATGAAAGAGTCTTTTCAAAGAAAAAGCTGTCATGTTTTGCATTTTAACGAGCCTCTTGAGTTGTTCCTTTTTACAAAAAACAGTTTTCCTGTGATTGAACAATTAGTTAACTGTGTCAAGCTGAGTGGAATGTAGAGTATGTAAAACTGAATGCAGCCTAATTCAAGTTATCATGTGTCTTCATTTGGAAGAAAAAAAAAAAGACCCTTTAATAAGACTCTTGAGTTCATCAGGATGTGAGTGGTCACGCTCGTCATCCCAATGTCATGCCAAATTTTACACACTCTAAAAGTACATGGGAAGTGTGTGAGATAGGGATTTTTTTTATTATGTTATTTGATCCCATAGACACCCAGCAATCGAGCAAAGTTAGCTCAATATTTCAGTTTGACATAACTTAATTACTGATTAGACAAGAAGAAACTCAACGCATTTACCCTTTTTTTACACAATGTCCTTCTGATGTTATATTTTTCCCCTCCTGCCAACTGCCTCTGTTCTAAAGCATCACTCTGTACGACATACTGACATGGATTATAAAAAAATGTTCTAATGGAGTTTGGTTTGTGACTTCAGGCGCCACTCTGGCCATGCGGGCTGCCCCGCTGGCTCTGGAGGATATGATGGAGTGGCAACAAGCTCCGCCCCCCTTTGGCACTGCCCCAGGGGGCTTCCGTCTGCGGCGAGGGAGCAGATTCACCTGGAGGAAGGAGTGTCTGGCTGTTATGGAGAGGTGAGGAGGAGAGGGAGGAGTGGTGATGAAGTGTGGATTAACTGAAATGTAACGGTAAAGGAAGAGTTTAATTGGCTTTGTAATTATATCGTGTGTGTTTGTGTGTACATGTGTGTCTACACAGCTACTTCAGTGATAATCAGTACCCCGATGAGGCGAAGAGAGAGGAGATTGCCACCGCCTGCAACGGTGTTATCCATAAACCAGGTAGGTGAAAGCAGGGCCGACTGGCTAAATATGTGATTATTGATCTTTAGTAAACTTATTAATACACTTCCCTCAAAATTACAGAGATGGCATTTACCTCTTGTATCAGTGGGAGTTATTTTTTAATGGCTGGGAGGACGAGGGTTTGTCTTGATCCAGGGCACAGAGCCGTACGGTGGCGTCTGTGATAACGGGTCATACGGTTCAAATGTAACTTCATGGATGTTTCCTTGAATTGAGCTGATCATGATTGATATCATATTCAGTAAGTATTGAGGGGAAATAAATGATGAAGAAACGAGTGATGTGCTTGTTCTTACGTCTGGTTTTACACATTTGATGAATTGATTCACCTTTGTTGGATGTTTAACTATCTCTCTTTTTTCTTTTTACATTTTATTTTATTCAACAAGTCTATATTATATATAAGGGTTGTCTTGTCTTTTAAAAAGAGAGACCTGGTCAAAATAGAAATCAGAAATTAGTCATTCCTCAACAACGATAACATATAACACAACAAGACGAGGCCTGAGAGGTGAGAGTAGACGAGTCAAACAGTTCTGTTCCTCCTGAAACTTTTTTATGAATGCGATCCTTCAATGACTGATTGTTTAACTTGTGAATTTGTGTGTGTGTGTGTGTGTGTGTGTGTGTGTGTGTGTGTGTGTGTGTGTGTGTGTGTGTGTGTGTGTGTGTGTGTGTGTGTGTGTGTGTGTGTGTGTGTGTGTGTGTGTGTGTGTGTGTGTGTGTGTGTGTGTGTGTGTGTGTGTGTGTGTGTGTCACAGGAAAGAAGCTGTCTGATTTGGAGAGGGTCACATCTCTGAAGGTCTACAACTGGTTTGCCAACCGACGCAAAGACATCAAGAGGCGCGCTAACATTGGTAATGTCTACCTCCATGTGTGTGTCCATGTCCGCGCGGTGTGTGATAAGTTAGTGGACGTTACGACGACAAAAGAAGTCTTGCTTGAAGCAGATACTTTGAAACTATATATCTGTTATCCTTTGTGCTCTGCTGGGTCCTCAGATAGTCGCTAGATAAATGAATAATCACATAACTGAGCTACTACTCTTCAGCACACATTCTTGTTGACCTACAACGAGAGAGCACCTCGTTCATCACAAATACCGCTGTAGAGTTTCACACACACTCACCTGGGCATCTGGGGCGAACACACATTCTCGTCTTGACACCTGTAAATGTTTCCCTGCAAGCATCAGCACGATGTGGCTCTGCTCCAAAACTCCTGCGCGCTCTCCTGCATCACCATTCGACTTGCGTTTTCTGAGCGTGCGGACGATTGAGGTCGATATGCTATGATCAGGTTTGTGTTTTTGAAGAAGCAGCCATCTTGGAGAGTCACGGCATCGAGGTCCAGAGTCCGGGGGGTCAGTCCAACAGCGACGAGGTGGACGGCAACGACTTCCCCGACCAGGTAGAAGAAAACGTAGCTTCATCCTACTCAAGGAGCTGCTCGGGGGACGATAGCAGAACATTTACACTGAGCAGCTCCGAGGAGTCAATGGGCCTCATGCAAGAACATTTTTTTGTTCTAATCCTAAATTTTTCCTTCATCCGTTCGTACCGTGAGTTCGTACGAACAGGCCTCGTCGGATTCCTCAAACGCTTCTATATTCAGAAAAATGTGTAAATTACGTGAGTAGACAAGATGAATATCACCGCAGATTAGCATAATCCATGCCCCAAAAATACCATACAAGGTTTTGCTTCCTGCCTCATGTCAGGAAGAGTTCATTCATGAAAACAGCGGAAGGAGTAAAAAGAAGACGTTAACGAGATCAGAGATTGAAGTCCTGTTTCCAGAGATCCATAAATGAAAGTCTATATCTTAGCAGGGTCAGAAGGAGACAGTGACGGACTAAAGCAGATCTGTTAATACTGAGTCGCACTGTCACTGAAATGAAGAGGAAATGCATCGATATGAAGATGGCTTATAAAAAAACACTTGCCACAGCGAGGTGATGAAATAAATAAATAGCTGTTTGTTTGTTTGTTTGTTTGATTAACAGCAGAGCAATTTACGTGACTCCTACGACATGTCTCAACCACTCGTAAACTCTGTGCGTATATGGAAGAAATCTAAAAATCGGAAAAAAAATGGAAGTTCTCCCAAATCACTTGTAAGCACGGTTTAAGAACACATTTGTGCGAACGAACGGTTCTTGCATGAGGCCCGATGTGTGGAACAGGGAACATACAGCTGGACTCAGTGAACTTTGTCTTGGTCAGTGAAGTTGAACGGTGCATGAAACATTAGAAAATGTACTTTGCTTTTTTTTTTCCAGTTTGCAAAACATACATTTTACATTTAGTCACGTATTTGACCCCTACGTTTAGAGAGATATTCAGTGAGCTCAATAAGAAAACATTTACAGATCTCTGACATTATAAATAACTAGTTCTAAAGTTAAAGAAGTCTCATCATTATGACAGTGTTTTTTTGCCGGTAGAACGATGTGGTTGTTGTAAAGTCTGCGTACTGCTCTGTGACAGGCCTGTGAGGTTTCCCTATTTGACAAGAGAGCTTCAGCCAGGCAGTACGGATTCAGTCGAGCTGACCTCTCCTCTCCAACCCAGGTACAGTCCGACGACAAACACTGCCGCCATGTGGCAGCCTGCAGAGTTTTCATCTCGTTTATTTACAGGAACATTTAGTGAATTCCACTCTCCTCCTTGCTCAGGTTCCCACGCTGCTCCCCAGCTGGTTCTCCGCTCTGGGTAGAGGACAGAGGGGCACCTCTCTGATCGGCCGCTCTTTAGTGACCGGAGCGGGTCCTCAGGCGGAAGGTTCCAGACTGACAGGCGTGTCCTGGTCTCCGCCGTCCCCATCCCTCCAGGACGAACCCACAGTTCACAGCGTGCTATCCGAGGCCCAGGACGCCATCGGGTTGGCGAAGGCGGCTGCCAATCAGGTGGACGGGGCCGGGTGCGGTATTGGGAATGACATCAAGACGGAAACGCTGGAGGAGGACTGAAGAAGGGGGGGGGTTGTTGTCGGAGTCATGAAGAGAACAGGTGTGTTAATATGCAAGCTGATTTTATAGGAATGTAATAAGTGGGGGGGGGAGACCAAAAGTCGCGTAAACGCCAACCCTGAGATACCTCCCAACCCTACCTCCAACCATCAACCTGCTCTGCTCTGCTCTTATAGGCATTACCCGTGTATTATAACAGTGATTATGACAATGATAAAACCATTCTTTGCGCAAGGCTCACCAGCAGACTGTGGAATATTTGAAATGCCCCATAATAATAACAAAAAACATCAAACAAAAAAAGGAAAAGAAATGAATATTATTATAATTACGACACAGTAAATGCATAGCTTATGTAAAAAGAAATCTATAGAGTAACTTGTCGTGTTTTTCCACACCTTTTTTGGATCAGTATTTTTACGAGGGCATTTTAAAATCTTCCACAGCAGACTGAGCGACGGGACTTGACGCGCACTCGCAGACCTCCTCGAAAAAACTGCAACGTCGCAGCAGGACGACACTGTATCTGACACAGGATTCAAATCATTTCAGGGTCTTGCACTGTGATCACAACACAACGGAACAGCCTCAAATAAGAAAACGTGTGAATTTGAGAGTCAAATTCATTTTAACTGATTCTTTAAAAAAAGGAAAAAAGATGTAGCGCACGTCATCACGGTTGATCATATTTCACTTTTATCGCTGTTGATTCCTTCCAGTGAGAGAAACAGCAGAATAAGCTCGTTTTTTTATTTTTGTTTATTTTTATTTTTTTAAGACATGGTCACATTACATCAGTAAGTCTTTTGATGGCTAAAAAAAAAATGTGTAAAATAGAAATAGAATGACCTATTCCTCTATCCCACGGCCCTATAAAAAAATGAGCTTGAAACATGGAAGCAGAGAACGGGCCACAATAATTAGAATTTTACAAATACCTCATCAGTGAAATTTAAAAGCCATCAACTTTTGCAATTTCATAACTGTAGTTATATTTTGATAGTCACAAAAATGGATAAAAAAAATCAACTGTACAGGGTTTTAATTGATCCACACGAGTCATCTGAACTTATCTTCCTCGGATCATCCGACTTAACACAACGTATCGAAATAATGCTATGTATGCTATAAATTTGGAGGTATTTTAAATTTCAACATTAAGTATTCAGTAAAAAAAGTATAATTTCACATTAAGGTTTCTAAAAAGCTTCATATCTTTATGGCCCATTTGCTTCCATGTCAATAACAGGTAAATTAAGAAAAGTTACTCAACACATAAATTGTTCGTCATCATTCGTTTGTGCCCGGTCACCTGGACGGATGATCACTGTGACATCATCTATAATCAATACCAGTCAGACGGAGGAACGTGATCAAACTGTTCAGATATCACAGATTAATCTACTCCATGCGTATGTATGTATTCATACATTCACACACACACATGCGTATATACAGTGTATATTATAAACTGTGAGGGTATGTGTACATGTGCCCTAATCCATTTCTATTTACGGTATATAAACATATTAGCTTCAAAGGAGAGAAACTTATCAATACAGAGTCTTTGTGGTTGGTGAAAGGTGAGTAAAGCATTAGCCAAAGTATTAAGTTTGAACTTTTATGTATTTTTCCGAGTGTACGATAGTCACGGATGGAACTGTGTATTAGAGATGATATGCTAATCAGTGACGCATCAGATGTGTCACGTTATCGCAAGTTAAATGCTAAATCAATTGTCCTCTCGGGGTATATCTGCGCTTGTGCTCGATATGCCGTGTGTTCTAAACACATGATCATGTTAGAATTCAGTTTTTTATTTGAAATGACACTTTATTTGGATCCACGTCATGGTGCTCATGAGTTGCTGCTGCTCAAATGTTTCGTTGATCGGTGAGCGACGGACCGCAGAGTGAGGAACGAAGAGGGAGAAAAACACTTATTTGTTTTCCTCCAAGAGTGTAATAGTTGACGAGTCGGATTCTCCTGAAACGGCCGCAACGGGAAGTCGTCTCTACCCTGAAACATAAATGTCTGATCACTCTGGTCACGTCAAGATATATTTATCCCAGTACAGCCGTCGTAGAAGTCCCATCTGTCTTCTGCATTTTATTACATCTCCACAAGGAATATTAATATTCACGCTTCCAGCCCTTTGGACAAAAAAATGGTTTGATGAGAAAACACAAATTATGTCTAAAAAAAACCCATTGCTATCTTATTGTACACCCCACAATAATATGCAGTAAACTTATCTCACCTAAACCCTTTTTTCGTGTGGGCGAGGCTTCAGATGCATAATTCATCCAACCGTTAGCTATACTGCGTACACTTTAACACAAACATGCGAACCAAAACAATTAGCTGAAAGAGGCTGAGGGTCACTCCAGAGCCGGGTGGTCATTTTCCACTTCCAGCGACATCACACACACTCTCTTGTTCCTGTTACAGTATTAATTTAATGCAGCATCGCTACCCGATGATGTTCCAATGAAAATATACTTATATACTATAAAATATACTAATTCTCAGCGTCGTTACAAGTCGAGTGGACGATCACGACGAAACGATGCTGCTGTTAGCGTAGTCAGCGGCTCACACCGGGCTGCGGTATAACAGAAATAAATATCTTCAGTACATCGGCTTTGATCCCACTTGAACCATTTCCCCCGATTATGACATTTATTGTTCAGCGCATGAAATGTGCTGGATGATTTTTAAGTTGAAGTGCCTTATTTTTGCGCAACAGAGGGCCTCTGCCACGGCTGTACACACACACACACACCACTAATGCAGGAAAAGCTAAAAACGCAAACAGTGAAGTGCCGCTTCATAGGCTCAGCTACTAGTACTGAGTTCAAAACTCGACACGTATACCTCACACATCTCCTCTTTAGCTACGGTATAAGCTCCACCCACTGGTTCCTCCTCCTCCTCCTCTGCTGCTGCTGCAATGTGAACCAATGTTTAGACTGTTGGGAGTAAAGAGAAGTGTGGAGGCCGAAAAGATGGCTCACGAACTGTCAGTGACCTTTTTTAAAAAGAAAAGGGAAATTCCCTCTCAAAACTCGAGCCAATCAATATAAAAAGTTGGAAAGTAAAGGGAAATTCCACTCTTTTTTTTTTCTTTATTTCCTCCTGATCCTGGTGGAGCACAAACGCATCTTCAGTGTTGGACTCAGACGAAACGTCTGAGAGAAATGTTAAGTTTTGTGGCGGAATGTCTCTTTAGTCGTGCGACAGCAGAGCTGTCTCCCGGGTGTCTTTGCTTTAAGCTTTTTTTTTTTTTTTACAAAACTCTTGAGGCATCGTCGGTCAGCTTTGTCTTTTATTTTTAATTATTTACACCAAAATATCAAAATGTGCTAGCCCGCTGAGGGTGTTGTTTTTTTTTTATCTGCCAAGCAGAAACCTTTTCTGAAAGTGAATCTGTGGATTCATTTTAAACAAAGTGCTGTTCTGAGATTATTTTTAGGATTTTAAATCAATTTAGTTGCTGCCTTCACGGTCCTACCGTGAAGTTGTACTTTGGAGTTCTGACGCAGGAAATTGATAGTAGTTTGTTAGTGTCAATTTTTTAAGGCCAAAAAAAAATCTGAAAGGAAAAATGAAATCCAATTTTTAAAAAGAAAATGAGCAAAAGACGCATGTAAAGAGATAAACCAAAAACGAAAGTGAAGATGAAAAAAAAAAAGTCTTGCTCTCAGATTTTCTTCTTCCCTTGTTTCTTGCACATGATCCCTTGGTGGTTTCCATTCACCTGTTTTATGTACATTTCAGTTTGTGTATAAAAAAAACTGGAGTTCACACAAACGAAAATTGTTTTTTTTTTTTACACTTGAGGTTTGCGTATTGATAAAGGCAAAAAGTGTGTAAGTGTTAAAATAAGTCAAAATTACCATGAAACAACAGCACCTTGTTTCCCTGAAGACACGCCAAGCCTTTGCTCTTCTAGTGTTCATGTGCACTTTGTCCCACGGTCCTGAAGGCAGCGCGTCGTGTCTTCTTCTTTGGTTCAAATGCAGTTCTACCATCTGCCTTCACTCCTCTGTTGCCTTGTTGTTTTGTGCTCTTTTGTTTCAAAATGGCGAGCATCTGAAGACTCAGATCAGGTCCTGGAAAAACATTCACATTCATATTTCCCATTGTCATCTCTTCCTCAACATACACTAGATATTTACTGGGTCTGAGATGCCTTCACTGGCACTCGGCCGTCAGGACAACAGAGTTAGGATGCATTTACTGGGCTGCACAGGCTAAATCTGATCTGAGATCTTCTGACTGAACAAAGAGTTTTTATTCAGGTGGGAAAGAAAAAAAACAACATTTACTGTAAATGCATTCAGCAAAAAAAAATTAGTCCTAATGTTCTCATTTAATCAGCCAAATGACTGGAAGTACTACTACAAAAACATTGTATCAATTATGTCTGTTTTTGTTTCTACTCTGACGTGGTTGCCATTTCATTCTGAAAATAAACTCTTCAACAATTGTCTGTAAGAGGAAAAGTATCAAACGTCAACAGGGTGTTTGTTGTAGCAGTTTTCTTTTTATCCCCTCTGGTTCTCTTCTATTTCAAGATTTAGTGCCTTGTTTGGACGGTAGACTGTTCCGTAATCGCTATGTAGGAAATCTACATATGCCTTTTGTTACTTTTTCATCTGTTGGATAAAAACCTTTTGTTATTTTTAAGGTGTGTTTTTATTGATATTCTATTTACAAGGGAATAAAAACTGATCAGAGTCCACGTGTCTTGGTTTGTCCTGTTTATATCAGTCAGTGTTTACAGTGAAGCACTAATACTGCCAGATGTGGTCGGAAACCTTAAGTGGACGTTTTGTTTCAAGAAAAGTAGGAGATTTAAGTCAATACATTAAGGTGTGTCTAGACAATATTTTCATATATAAACATATTTCAGTCTCCCACAACAGTTCTTTAAACATGACATCAGTTTGCTACAAATAACGAACAAAAACTCGTTAATCTTCCTTTTTTTAATTTCTTACCAGATTCCTATTTAGATAATTTCAAAAAAGAAAAAAATTATAAATGTATTATAATACAGGTTTATTCTTTGGATTGCAGCATAGAATTACATTAAACCATTAAATTAATCAAATAAAAACCCCAACTTGTGCTCAGATGGATCTTTTTATAAGTCTTAATATGCGCATATATACACACACTGAACGACCACTCGGATGGTGCACTCACACCTACACGTGACACATCAAGACAAAACCAACTCCACAGAATCAACAGTAGCAATGATTGATAATGATTAGTCGGGGTGATCGAGATATATTCATAATGTTGAGCAGGGGTTGAAGGTCACGTTAAAACCCCTCGTAACCCAAACCCTAACCTTACAGGGAGGGGGGAGCAAGCACCAAACTCTCCACTTCAGCTTCTATCATCCTTCCTTTATTATTCCGCTCCGTTCGTTATGGCTGCAGGTACCAGGGAGGAGTGTTGATACCTTTAAAATGCACCAAGAGGAGCGGCTGTGTCTGAAAACAAAACAAAAATGCTAAAAGGGCTGTTGCATCACCGGACAGCCACGTATTGCTTGTTTGTGTGTGTGTGTGTTTTTTTTTTTTACATATTTGAAAGTGAACTGCATGCAGCCAGCAGGTGCGACGCTTTGTCAGCTTTAAGGCCTCAGGGGAGAAGTTGGCAGAAACACTCTGGACGACCACGGGACCAGGGACAGAGGCGGCGGCGAGGTGAAAACTCACCACCGAGGCAGGAACAGAAGATTTTGTCCGATACAAATAAAATTTAAAAAAGAAATTAAAAAAAAAACACAAAACCTGCTACTTTGAAGATGTTAAAGGTTTGATGTGACCCCAGGTTGGCAGTGGAGGTTGCAATTCGACTGACTGATGGTCAGACGCTCTGGCTGGAATTATACACTTGGATACATGTGTGGAATGATTGAGGTTAGACAGTAGCCACCAGGGGGCGACAGTGGCCTTTGCCTCTTGTTGAAGAGAAATAAAAACATGGCTCTTGTGACCAAATGACTCACAACTGCCACATTAAGATCCTCCCTTTTTTTTCCTTCTTTTTTAAAATAATGTATTTTTTTTATTTTCATAGGCAACCAGAATTGGTCTCTGTGATTTTGGAATGCTTCCCCCTTCAGATAGCCCAGGACACGGACAGCACGTTCAGCCAGAGAGCTGGGAGCGGTCCCGCTGAAACCCGGTCGGGCTCCAGTTCGAAGGCCACGTTTAAAGGCAGGGCCGGAAACGCAAAAAACAAAGATATGGGACGAAAGAAAAAGCACTTAGGAAGAAACCAACGAGAAGAAAAAAAGAAATAACTTGATAACTTGAATGATTCCGAGGAGCAGAAGGACTCGTACGGATCGATACGCGTTCTTGAATATGCTCGGACGGATCGCACGAGTGAAGTGAGGTCGGTGGATACAGTCACATGAATAATACTGCGGATGGCTTCGCTCTAATCTCTCGAGTGGCAGAGATGGACACGATAAGAACTGATGATAGTTTTCTTTCTCTTTTAACAGTTCCTTACTGCGATGGCTCTTGTTGCTCCGTGGGTCGTGTGCAGCGACGTCACACTTCACCTGATAAACTGATGCTCATGTGATGCTGCAGACCCTGTGGAGGGTGACGGAAGAAGAGACTTACTGTGAGCGTTACCTGCTCTCATGTGAAATCATAACCACGTTTCATCTTTTTTTTACTTTAAGGCAGTGGAGCAGCGAGTGAAGGAAAGAAGCTGCAGAATATTGCTCTACAAAAACCTCGGAAATCTCGGAAGTGAAAGCAGAAAATTAAAAAAGGGGGGAAAAAAAGTGCAGTTTAAAATGAAAAACAGATATGTTGAGAAATCTGTAAATAAAATTAAAATAAATCTGGTTATATTTTCTTCATACGTATACAAGTGTTCCAGAAATCAGCTCCCTTCGCTTCCCTCTGGAGACGTTTTGTGCAAATGAACTGAAGCACTGACGTGAGGACAGTGTGGAAGAGACACGCTCACGTGGTTTCAGAGGCACATTAACAAAAAACAAAAAAAAAAGGAGCATCCAGAAGCCTGACGTGATCTCAAACCCCTAGAAACAGAAACGTGTCCGAGCAGAGACCAGGGCGGGAACGTCTGTCGACCGGCCACAGAGACGGGAGAGCGTGAACGTTTCTCAGCTGGTGGTCACGTCACGTCCCGTCGTGGTAAGGACTCGCTGACACGACTGAATCAAAGCGGGGTCTCTCTCACTCACACACGCACACGAAAACTTCACCCCATCACTCCGTTACCACATAACTATTATGAACCACAATTTTATATAGAAAATAGTCAAGCCAACAAGAGTCCAACCTACGTACCACCTCACTACCTGCCGACCAATCACACACCAGAGAGCCACCTACAGAAACCAACCAACCAATCAGAGAACTCCGGGGTCATGGGGCTTTAAGGCCCGGTTAAATAAATACACAAGACAATAACTAGAATATTGCGACGGACTCCGTCTTCTCATCTCACACTTCTCCCGACATTAGAGCTTCCTCCACATTTCCTCGACCTGTCTCTTCTCCCAAAGGCTCACATAACAAAGTGCCTCCATTTTCTACATTTTTTTTTACCTCTTCATAAAAAATACGTTGGTCACAGAAAAAAACAAAAGCGCCGACATGAGTTTCCCACAGTTTTAATCCGTCGGGGATTAAAAATAAAAAAAAAAAAATCTAATATTGAACTCCAATCTAATTTTACAGTGAGAGATCGAGAGCGTTAGATAAATCAGTTGATCCATTTACAGGTAAATTTACAATGCTAATAGCAGCAATCTTCATGGAATCATTTGTGCAATAATCCTTCAAATAAAAAAGGCTTCATCAATTGTCATGCGATAAAGGCATGTGTAACGAGCGCTTCGATATAAATAGTAAAATCACGCTTCTCGAAGTCAAGGAACGCATCGATATACAGGAAGGAAGGAGATAAAAATGTATCGATAAAGATGATAGATAGTGTTTGGACATACTGAGCACAAACAGTATTCCAGATAATGTTTTTATATGCATCGCTACATCAGCAAACCTTACAGATTTCTTTTGTGTACAATAATTACCTGTTACCGCAGCAACAGCCTACGATGACGCCCGAGTCATCGGACGTGAGTCACATGTCCGTAAACAGGTAACAAGTTCGTGGTCATTAGGATACGAGCTGTACAACTGCTGCTGTAAAAGGAAAAGTTTCCCAAACTAATGCCAAGTCTCTGTTGAATCAGCCAATCAGCACCCTATGGGACTCCGACCAAATTTGACCACTGACCAATAGTCTCCAAACATTTAGTGCAGTGGTTCCACAATGTGAGGAAACTTGCGAAACATCAGATTCGTCAAAAATCCATAGATATTCAATCTACATGCTCTTTCATCAGACCCTCCCCCAACTGATGAGGATGCGTGTCCATCGAACTCCACACTCCCGATTCTTCTGCCCTTAGTCTTCATGTAGTAACCCTGATGATGTCATCAGGGTTATTTTCTCAGACCGAGGAGGAAGCTGCCGTGTGTGAGAGCAAACTGGACTTTAAGGGGCCGTAAGCGTTTTTTGGAGAGAGCTTGTTTCTCTCTTTGTTGTTGTTGTGATGTTGCGCCCGCGAGCACGTCTCATAAGGTGTCAATGAGTGACATTTACCAACTGTGCTCGCAGTGTTGCGTGGCGCGGCCCGCACCATTTCTTTTTTGTTTCCGATTTACGGAGCCAGGGCTGAGCCCGAATACCCCGATTTTTTCTGGCGCAACCCACAGAAGCGAAAGCTGACCGACGGTAAGGAAATGATTCGCTGACTTTTACAAAACAACGTGTATTGCTGTAGAATCACTAACTGCCCCTTTAATGCGTAAAATTGGTGGGGTGGCCCTTTAACTCATGGAAGAGTTTTACAAGCAAGTGTGTACGTCCTGTCTACGTTCTTCATGAGTTCACGGCAGACCTAGAAAGAATCAAACAGCGCAGCGGTGCACTGCCGACGCTTCTACGTAAAATAATACGCAGGAATGAGGTCAGTATAAAAATGTTAAAGTCCCCTATAGGATGTTCAATAAAACATTGATTTAAAATGAAAAAAAACATCCCAAAGTCTGTCCCATCACCTTCACTTCCGTCCGGTGGATGTTTCAGGAATGTTGCATCGATCACGATACTTCTCCCAGAGCGTACGTCTCGGCTCCTTCTCCCAGCTGTGTGAGTCGTTCAGAAATAAAAAAAAGTAAAAACCTAAGCTCCTTTTTTAAAACACATCAAATGCATAGAAGCACACGTTCCTCTTCTCGAGCGCCTTTCTATTTTTCCTCGGCGCACACACGTGCCTGTTTCCACCAACACTGCTACTCTATGGACAGCGCCTCCCGGTGTCAGAGGACGACCAGGCAACTTCCCAGACATCCAGAGAGCTCAGGCACTACAGAAGTCTCGTGACAATGCCATCGTTACACCAGCCTCTCTCTGTTAACGTGTCTGTTTCTCCGCCTCATGACCGCGCGCGCACACACGCACGCACACACACACGCACGCACACAAGCTTCTTATCCAACATCTCCAGTGCAAAATCCGACTTTTTTAAAAGCCTCCCAGTACAAACCAGCAAGCTCCCACAGTGGCTCTGTCCCACGAGGACGCACTTCTCCTTGCTCTACACATCTTGATCCTTCACACTAGCACGACTAAGACGACATGAACCTGTGCATACGGGTCAACACTGCACAACATTTACAAATGTGCCCGTGCACGCACGTGCACACGCGCTCCCCTCCCTAGCCTTTCCCCCGCTACAGTCCCTGAGATCACCCCACACGTAGAACAAGGGTTTCTCCTCAAAACCCAAGCACACAAACACGACGAACAGAAATTAAATACACAGACGAAACAAAAACAAAAACAAGCCATGGTGAAGGCACATTTTGGGAGAATCTCATCTTCAAAGAGAAAAGAAGAGGAGTCTGAGAAGGAGAGACGAGTCAAAGGGTCAGTCGGGTCCGCAGACCGGAGCTGGAGAGGTCAGGGGAGTGGGACACACAGAGTCTCAGGTCTACACGTTGTATCCAGGGGGGCAAACGCAGCACAAGTGAAAGCAAAGGTCAGCAGCCACAGCAAAGTTTGACCCCAAAACATTTTGGGGGTTAATAGCGTATATTAACCCCCATCCCCAGATTTAAAATATGCTTTCAGATGCCTGACGTGCGTAGATTGCGTCCCTGTATCTCAGATCTTGCGTCTGCAGCGTCCACTCCCCCTGCGCTGCCCCGCCGCTGCTGCCTCCACTCACTCTCAGCAGTCGTCCCATTGACCGCCACTCGTCGAGCGTCGTCTTCCCACGTGATAAACGGTCCTTCCACGGACTTCCATACACTGTGCGTAGTCTCTCATTGAATTACTTGCATTCATTCTGAACCGTCTCTCTACCGTCTTTATTCTGGTTCCATCCGGTAACTGTGAATGGATGTTGAGAGTTGTAGTTTCCTACTGTAGCAGGGCAGGCGGCAAGTCAATTCTGGTGTTCGCCTGTTGCATAGCTGGGAGGAAGAGGAGGAGGAAGAAGAGGAAGAGGAGGAGGGCTGTGTGGAGTTTCTCTCTCACGTCCAGCTCCTAGTTTTTTACGTGTCTCAACTGCTCCAGGATTTGCGGTTCTCCCCCCTCCTTGCGACAATGGCTTCTCCTCGCAGGACGGGGACGTGGGCGGGAGGGGCGAGCTCCCCTGCCTGCCGAGAGGTGCGATCGCGGCAGGACAGGCGGTCGGGGCGAACCAGCACCCCGTACCCCGGTTTACAGTGGAAGTACCGGTGACCTCCGACCGAGCCGTCGTTCTTACCTGGAGGGAGAGAAGAGTGAACATCATCACCACTGATTACAAGTTCCATGCTCTGTGTGTGTGTGTGTGTGTGAATTGATTTCTGATGCTGTTGTCATTTGTGTGTGTGTGTGTGTGTGTGTGTGTGTGTGTGTGTGTGTGTGTGTGTGTGTGTGTGTGTGTGTGTGTGTGTGTGTGTGTGTGTGTGTGTGTGTGTGTGTGTGTGTGTTGTCTGGTGGTGCCTTGTGTACCTACCTACAGGTGTGTCCAACTCCACCCCCACCCATACTCCCTCGGCAAACTGCGTCACTCCTACGTAGCGCACTGTGCCCGCTTTGTTGCCTCCTGCTGTAACATATGCCCCGACTGTCAGCCAATCAGGCAGAACGTCATAACGGCTACGCTCTTCATCGTCCATAAAGATCTCCAGCCGCTCAAACCCTTCACCTCCTCCTCCCGAGTTCACCAGTCTCTGTTTAGAGAAGGAGTTTTCCGCGCTGACGTTGTTGTGATTGGCCGAGCTGTTCGAGGAGGGCGGAGTGACGGCGGCCACCTTGGCGGCACACTGAGAAGGAGAGGTCACAACATCATTCCTATCAGCGGCCGGCTGCTGGGGGGTTGTGGGTAACGTAGTCTCAGCAGCCAGGAGGGAGGAAGACGAGGAGGAGGGTTGGAGGACGTCAGACAGGGTAACCGTAGAAACACTAGTGGAGAAGTAGCCGCTCGACGACTGGCTGAGGGGGCTGAGGGAGGTGGTGTCATGCGGGTCATGCACAGGAAGAGGAGGGACTTCTGGGAACTCTGCCCGCCTGTCTTTGGTGGTCGGGGGCTGCAGTGTGGCGGTCTACGGGAAAACCCACAGTTGCCGCAGAAACGGAGGGACAGACCAGAACATGCAGACAGGGCAAAAAATATAAAATAATCAGCTCTAATTATTAATCGACTTCGCCAAAAACGCAATCAAACATCTTTTGGGACAAAATAACAAAGTCTATGGTCTGTGTGTGTGTGTGTGTGTGTGTGTGTGTAAAATTCCCCTTATTTGCCCTTTGAACTCTGGACCAGATCAAGTTGGAACCAAAACTACAAATGAACATGGAGGCAGTAATACATTTTATATCAGACTCTAGAATGAAATTTGGGCTACAAGACCGAATCACACTCTCTAAAACTCCTAAAATAATAGTGACATATGCAATCTGAAAGGGTAACAGATTGTTATTTACCCTCCTCTAAATACTGGCCAATCACAGATCCTTTCCCAGAGTGATTTTAATGTAAGACACAATCCTGAGATCATACCATAAACAGTCAGAGTTATTATTATTCACATCATGTGGGCGTCCCCCAGAGACACCGTGTTTATGGTTTGATATAAATGTGAAAAAGAGTTACTAAAAATACAATAACTGTGGAAGAGACCCTTTTCACTTGTCTCGGCTGGTTTCATTTTGTAAATCAGAAAGTCTGCAACACAAACTGAACACTGAATTATGGAAAATGTAAGATTTAGATTTTTTCCATTATAGGGACCAAGAGTTAGTCTCCAGCAACTAAACTTCTGCGGTCAGTATGGACACAAGGAACGAATGTGACCAATAATGGTTTCAGTGTGAATATGAGCATGTAGGGTCAATCAAGTCTTATCTAAAAGTAACTGATCAACCAACAGAAGCAATAGAACAAACAGAAGTCAACGTGTACAAGGGTTAGGGAGGACAGGGCACAATCTCACCGTCTCGGTCTTGACCCGGTTGTCGTCCCCTCCTGGTGAGGTCATGATGCGAGGCACATGCTGCCGAGTGACAACACCCAAGATCAGGACGAGGAAATAGGGCTATACTATAAATATATATTATACATTTTAACACGTATTCTTCCACCAACATGAGCTGGATCCTACAATGCAGATTTAAACACAATTAACTGAACGTAAATGTTCCACTGAAGAAAATGAAATTCAAGTGCCTTGCTCAAGGGCTCAATGACTGTCACTATTAAGGTTTTTACTCCACGTCACTGAGCTCTACCACCCTCGTCTCTGCTGACCTGCTGGCTGTGCGGCGAAGGTCTCAGCTCCTTCTTGTCATCCCGCGCGGGAAACAGAGACTTGAGCAGTTTCGGCATCTGAGGGACCAGCGCCTTAACTGAAAGATAAGAGGCAGCAAGTCCTGAACGACCTGGGGGAGAGGGGTGAGGAGGAAAAAGGAGGCAGAAGAGAGAAAGGAGGCGAGGAAACGAGAGGAGGTGCGGGAGGCAGAGGAGGTGTGAAAGATTCAAGTTGAAAAGCGAGTTCAGGAAATGGCAAAAACACCCAAACACAGTGATAGGCCGACGGGAGAAAAAACACCCGCTGGCACAGGTGGAGATGGTCGTTTGAGCCAATACAATGGAAAAAAAAAACAGTCTAGTCACTGGAGTGTGAAAACAGAAATTAATCACAAGTCAATTAACTCTGTTCATTTCTAAAACAGAATTAATCTCAAGCATATGTCACAGTAAGATGATTTCTCGACTGACATGGGAAAGAAATCACTATGAATCAACTGACAGGAAAAAAAAAATCTGACAGATCAGACACTGAAAACTTCTATAATGATTATGAGAGAGGAGACGTGTTCACACAGCGTTAGAGAAAAAGCAGAGATTGGAGAGAACTGACAGCAGTGGGAGGAGGTAGGAGGAGAGATATTACATGACACGTCTGCTAGGAGTGAATGGGAAGAATGGAGGTTCAGCTTTTGACACAGTGAACAATGAAATGTGATGGTGTGGAGTCAAAATGTGGTGGTATGGAAACATCAGACTGAAAAAAAAGATTGAAGGGGAATAGGAGGAGAGGGTCTTAAAAATAAAGGATTATAGAATCTCTGAAAAGATGAATTAACCCAGGTGGAAAAAGAAGAGAGGAGAATGAAAGGACAGGTAAGAGAGTAAGATAGAGAGGTGTGTGTGTGTGTGTGTATGTATGCGCTCATGGGGCAGAGAAGAGGTCGAGGTGGGTGAAAACGAGGAGGTTTACCTTGCTCTGGTTCCTGACTCTGCGGGGGGCTCATAGCGAAGGAACTGGTGGATGACGAAGGGGAGGTGGAGTAGGTGGAAGGGGAGGAGGCTGGGCGGGGGAGGGTGCGGTGAAACTGTGAGGGCATGAAGATGTCCTGCTGACTCTCCCATCGAACCTGAGGGGCAGAGAAATGACCCAACGTTGGTTTTGAACAAAGTGAAACATGGCACCTGAGCTGAAATAAGTGTTTTGTTTTTTATCTACATATTGAAAATACCTTGTCATCCAGCAGGCAGGTCGTGGACAAGTCTTGTCTACTTCCAGACAGCTAAAGAGAGACACACAGAGAGATTATAATGAATTTTAAGATGTAATATATTAGAATCATCTCATATTGTAGGTTATTAGATCTGTCATTGTGTTTTACCCTGTGGACAGAGGGAGAACTTATGCTCCGTCTGTTGCTCCTCCCTTTGCCAGCCAGCTGCTCCTTCACTGCCACCTCCTAACACACACACACACACACACACACACACACACACACACACACACACACACACACACACACACACACACACACACACACACACACACACACACACACACACACACACACACACACACACACACACACACACACACACACACACACACACACACACAACATTACTTCCATGTTTTGACAAACTTGCCATGTGTGCCAAAACACATGCTTATGACAACGTATACTCGACTATCTGGTCCGCCTGAGACCGTGTATAAGCCTTTCTACCGGTTTCTCCATCTACCTGTCGCAGTCGGTCCAGAGTGAGGATGTTCTCCAGACTCATGACACTACGGAGGTATTTCTCAATGGCTGCCTCGTCTTCGCCAGGCATGTTGTTGTGTGCACTTGCGGCGACGCGAGCCAGCATCTCCCTATCCTCTGATCCAGGAGCATCCTGATGGCACAGAACACAAAAAGCAGAATTAAATAAAAGACTTGCTCAGTAATCCACCTGGCCGAACACGGACTTTTCCTGACATGTTTTCGTTTCCTCACCCCGGGGATGTTGGAGACCACGTCGAACGTGACCCCGGAGCCCGGTATGCTGCTGCGGGTGGACATCCTTCTGAGGAAGTTGTGGGCGAAGCCCTGCCGACCGGGGTTGACGTTGACACAGATTCTCTTCCTCAGCACCAGCTGCATGTCGGCGGGGTGGCTGAGCTGAACCACCACTCTGATTGTCAGGTAGACCCTCTGCTCGGGCCATGCCCCACCGCGACTGAGCTGGGGACACTCGTGGATGGTGGAGTCCCACGATGCCTCTGCTTTCACCTGTTGGGGTTGACAAACACAAATTGTTAATGAAATTGTCCGCCATAGAGACTCGAGCAGAAAGTCCTCACAAACATTACTTAATGCCGTTCGATCTTCACTAGGGTTGTAGTCTGTGTTACACGGTGTTCAGGCACAGGACAAATACATAACTTTCCCACATGGCCAACTGTATTTAAAAATAAAAAATTTGACATAAAACCCATTCGGTTCATTTTGCATCGGCAGTAGTGCCTATGTTCAACAAATAAAAAGGTCCGATACCTTACTTGATGCTTTTGTTATAAACTGAAAGTGTCTCTGGCTCTGTGCAGCCGTAGAGCAGCAGAGTATTGTCATGTGAGGGGGGGGAGGCGATGGCAGACAGTGTTAGAGGATTCGGTGTCAAATTGAAAAGCCAAAGAGCCTATTTGGCAACATTTCAGATTGAACCTGACGCCACAATAACATTGATGAGGCAATCTGCAAACTTTGTCTGATGAAGGTGGCAGGGTCTGGCATTAACACTTCACACTTCACACTTCACACACACACACACACACACACACACACACACACACACACACACACACACACACACACACACACACACACACACACACACACACACACACACACACACACACACACACACACACACACACACACACACACACACACACACACACACACACACAGGCACACACAGGTGACGTATCGGTAAGGAAACGGAACGAAGGAAACGGAACGAAGGAAACAAAGCAAATAAATTTACACAAATCTTACACAGATCATAGTGAGAGCGCCACAGATGTTGAGCCAAACAACGGTGTTGTCACAAGTTTATTACACTGTGGGGAAAATGCCACACCCTAATCCTCACCTCTCCATCATAGTGTTTTACAATTTGCAGGTCAAAGAAGTCGTCCTCATCTTCTCCACTCAGGGTGGCATCCCAACCTCCAGCCTCAGGAACCTCAAACTGGTCTTGAGAGCTGAGGTCATCAGCTGCAAAGAACAAACAAAGAAAACAACAAAAAAACATTGTAAAGCAGAACAGAGATCAACTTGTTCACAAACTTCTCAGCCGATGAACTATTGCTTTTATTCTGACAAAATGTTTACAGTTTCACGGCAAAGATCACGATGCAATAATGAAGTCACGTCTGTGTGCTTGGAAGCACGTGTGGATCAGAAGGAATCTGTTTTTTGCACCCAAAAAAGGGACATACGTTTGAGGTTCAGGAAGAGGACGGGAATATGAGTCTCCATGCCGGGCAGAGGAACCCTGTGAACACAGATGCATCACAGGTTAGTGATCAACATGTGTGTTTGTCTGTACCTTTGTGCCTCTCTCACAAGGAAACATTCAACAAATCAAACCAGGGACACAAACACATCCTGCCGTGTGTGTTGTACCATTCAGCTGGCGCTCCAGGAATGCCGCTGCCAGCAGAGGGCACCATGACGGCGTTCCTCTCCTCTGTCAGAGTCAAGCGCCACTCCAGCAGCTGAGCCTCCCTCTCTATGTCGTCCTCTGTCTTTTCTGTGCACATGACGACATTCAAACATTTAATACACTAAAAAAGATCAATATTGAACTGGCCTAATTCTGAAGACGCCTGCGAGCTATAGACCACTATGACCCTGAGAATTACAGAGACAAAGGCCTTGTTGTAGGTTTCTGATTGAGTAAAAGGAATTGAACGTATGTGTGTGTGTGTGTGGAAGAACAGGACATGTATACTGTGTGTTTTCTGTGTTACCTGATTTGCTGACGAGGCTCTGCAGGTGTTGGTCGAGGTATTCCTGTCTCTTGGTGAGAGCGGCCAGCCACTGCCGCCGCAAGCGTTCCAGATCTCGTTCCTGTCCAACACACCGGTCAGTTAATCATCTTTGGCTTCATCTCAGCTGTAAGTCAATTCAAGGCTTACTGAAGGAGGAAAAACTGACAGTAGACAGGTTTGTATTCAACTGGTCTACCTGATAACTGTCCATCTCGTCTCCTTCCTGGTTCACTGCAGTGTTCCTGATCTCCACGCACCCGACCGACACGGCCAGCACTATCTCTGCTATCAGAGGCATGGTGCCCGAGTCCTGAACTGAACGCACGTCCAGCTGGATCCGCCTCGACTGACCCTGGAGATAAGCAGGGAGAGAACGAAGGATTGTAAATGTTTAGAATATTTAAGAAGTCAGCTTTTCTGGTTGAGGTTTGCTCGTATACCTGCCGCAGCTGGAAGATTCCCCCGGTCCGTACATCTCGAGCAGGAACCACCTCCACCGGGACAAAGTCTCCGTTCTCGTTAATCTCCAGGATTTGAATCCACAGCTCCAGACGACGTGTAACCTCACTCCATCTGCAAATGCAAACATTATTAATACACCTGGGAAACAACAGAGCATTGTTGTTTTTTTTCCATCAGTTGCCGGTCTCGAGTGTCTACCTGTCTCGCAGTGAGCGCGTCTTGGCCTGGATGATGCTGAGGTCCCACAGCGCGGGGTTCCTGCCTGCGTCTGCCTGCCTGTGTCCATAAACCTCGATGGCGACTGCCCCTTCTGTGAGGTACTCGATGAAATCCTCGGTCACCGACACGGCCAGTTCCTACAGCACCCAGAGAGACCAGTGTCATACTGACAACCTATATGTGACCACTCCCCCCTCCACTGTTTCACACAGAACAACCCACACATGATCCGTGCAAGCTATTAGATGGATAATAAGACAAATAAGCCCCCCACCTGGCAGCTGTCAAACACCACCATGCAGTGTGGGTCCTTAGTGCTGGGTGAAGAGGACGACGGGTCGACTTCAGGCGCCACAATGACTGGCTCAGGCTGGTCCCAGAAGGAATACTGACAGAAGACGAAGTTGGAGAGATACTGGGGAAGACCAGTGGCCTGCAGGATCTTAATCTGCAGGAGGATAGACGGGGGCAAAGGTCATTTAAACATCATTTATATTGAAAATAAAATGTGACAAAACACACTTAGTACTCCTTGAGGTATGAAACAAAGCTGCAGGAATGGATAGTGTGTAACACACTCCTCTCCGATGATCCATCCTACTTACCATGCATGCAAGTTTGCGATCCTGGATCTCAGTGTCTTGGTTGTTGTCCGCTTCATCTCCTCCAGCTATGTTTTCCTCTAAGCCGCCCCCGACCCTCACCACCTCCACGTGGAGACGCCCTGCGACCTGGTCACAGGGGAAACACAGAAAACAGGTGAGGCCTGGAGGATGCCAGCTTGTGAACAGTAGACTTAACCATTTACTCACCCAATTGGAATTATGCATTATCATTCTAGGAACAACATTATGCTATAAAAGTGACTTTTGTCTGTGACATCTTTCCCTCTATTTGGTGCCGATTATGATCCATTGACTTAATCATCCTCGGCTGATCTGCAAGTCACTCCATTGTCACAGAGATCACTAAAGTGGAACTAATATCTCACTGGACGCTTCTTGGTGGGTTTTTGAAACCACAGACAAACTTGATTACATCTGGCTAATCTAATGATAAGTTTGAATTGATTTACACCCGTTCAGAATAAAGGAGGGAGGAAGGTCAGAATAAAAGGAGGGAAAAACAAAAAAAAGGAGCATAAGATATTAAGGGTATTATAGGATATACTGTATGAATGCAATTCTTTAGGTTTTCAACCTTCAGCGTCACCCATATGTGACTCCCTACCTCTCCCTTCTGGTTGATGATGGGAACAGCGTACTGCAGCTTGACGTCGTAGAAGAGACAGGACAGGAAAACGTTGGCGACGCCAATCAGACTGTGGTTCTCCTGCTCGTCAAAAAAGGGATCAGCCCTACGGAAATATGAGCGCATCACCTGGGGGGAAAGGAGAATATTTTTACTATGATGTTTTAATCACAAATCGGCATCATAATAATTACATAATTAATAGTCACATATGGTATTTGTGCACTCCTTACTTACTGATGGTGCGGTCATAGTGACCAGGCAGAGTTATTATAAGACTTGACATGGTTAGGTCATCAAGCTGACTCACTGGGTTGTCATGGTGATGGAGGTGGTAGTCCTGCCACTCCTGGTAAAGCTCTCTCATGTCCACCAGACGGTTCTCCATCTTCTCCAGGCTCCAGATCTGTTTCCCTCGACAACGACGTCGGACCTGAATCGCTGGTTCACTGAGCACAGCATCCCTCTACACACACACAAACAAACACGGATATAATTACGTTATGGACTAAGAACAAATCAGAAGACAGGAAACCAGCGCACGGGTGTGTTCGTGTTTGTGTACGAGACCTTGCGGTTTGCGTTGAGGTTGTCCGATGGGATCTGCAGAGTGACTCTGTACTCGGTGTGACGCTCCTGCTCATCGGAGATGAAGCAGGCTTCTTGCACCATGAGGTTTGCCCTCACGATCTGCTCCCTCAACCTCCTCAGACTCCTCACCAGCACCGCCTCCCTACAGGAGGCGTCGGGAAAGAAGAGGATGTTAAATTTGCCTCGGCTTATCAAAACTACTAGCACTCGCACAACTACACTCTCACAGACACGCTCACCTGTCCTCGCTCCACTGCCTCAGTCTGCTCTGGGCGCTGGTGGAATGGCTCATCCCTCCCATGCTGAGTCGCTCCAGGCTGCGGTAGTGAGACTGCTGCCCCGGACCTTGCTGGCCAGACGCCGGAGCTCCGGATTGGCCCGTGGACAAACGGTCCGGGTTAAGCTTCTTTCGGAGCTGCTGGAGTTCCTGCTCGTACATCTGCCTCTGTCGCTCCAGGGCGGAGCGCTTCTCCTCTTCATGTTGCCTCTCCAGAGACTGGAGGACTGCCTGCATGGGGTCTGATGGACACGAAAGAAAAAAAGTTTTAAAAAACCCAGACGTTCTGTCTTTGCAGCACGTAGATATACAATGTTCCAAACATCTCCTTACCATTATTGCCCAGGGCTTTCATCATGACCTCTGTCTGGGCGAACTCGTAGGAGAAGCTGACCTCACTAGACACTTCGCTGGACGTGTCACCATCTGCATCCAGTTGCTCACTGCTGCCGCTGTTCTTCATGACACCGCCCTCGCCCTCCTCGTCCTCTGCTCCGCGGCAACGCCGCTTAGGCAGGTTGATCCTGCAAGTAGGATGCCCGGTTTAACACCTCTGATCGTTGGTGTCATTTGGTTCATTTGCTTAAAACCTAATTGTCAAAGTATTCTAATCATCTTTGATTTCTGTGATATGATGGAAATTCGAGATACATAGGAGCTAGGTGTGTCTTATAAAACTAACATAATCAGAGTAAAAAAATATGCTGTATATAAAATAATGCTCGTGACTTATCTAAAATGACTAAATGACTAAAAGAGTGAATTATATTCTACGATATAAAAAACCATCAGAGTATTCAAATTTCCAAACATCATACAAACATTTAGGGTTTGTTTTTAAAATTACCTGAAGAAGTGATTGTTTCCCCAGAAGATTCGGTCGCCATGGTGAAGCTGCAGTGCGCTGGTTACTGGAGAACCATTAACACATGTCCTGTAAAACAATTTTTTTAAAAAGCAGTGGCATTAGGATTTATGCTTAAAATCTGATATTTCTGTTGGTAAAAGAATTCTTGATCCTTGCAGTGTTGGTCAGTTGCTCTCCCAACAAACCAAAAGACTCTCTTGCAATTTCTTCCTCTGTTATATAACATACCGAGCGTTGCGATAGGGCGTGAGGATGACACCAGTGTCCGCCATAATGTCGATGACACAGTGTTCTGCCTGGATACCCATCCCACACAACTGGATGTCCTGAGAGTCGGCCGAGCCCACCTTTGTGTGTTCCTGAGACACAAGAGTATAAAATATCACAAGATCTTTTCCACTGAGAATTAAGACAAATAAATAAACGTGACCAAATCAAGCTAAGTGGAGGAAAACCTACAAAAAATTTGTAATTACTTTATCTGTTCTGATCGAGCCCATCCCCTGATTTTTTCTTGAAAGGCTGTTTTATGCTTTCAAATTGTAGTATAATTAATCTAATTCTCCTCTTCCACTCTAAACATTGTTATCCACAAGCAGCCACTGTCAGTCAGGTGACAACCACCCCATTAGTCATTAAAATGAAACATCACTTTGTATGATCCAAACAGCCCGTTTGTAAAGACTTTTTGTTGCGACTGAGATGTGTAAATCTTTGGCTGTGTTGGTTGGTATTGTGTGTAAATAAAAGAAAAAAAAGAGAGGGCATGATGACCGGGTGTGTATGTACCTTCAGGTAGTACACCAACAGTTCATTCAGAGCAGGATCAGCGTTGAGGTTGACGAGAAAACTTTTATCATCACCGACTTTAATCCCTGAGGACTGGAGAGAAATACCCAGACTCTCCAACTGCTTCTGACGCTCCTGAAACACACACAAAAGGACAAACATCAAATTTACACAGGGTAATAATCCCATATCAACCCAATGAGGAAAAATATCTGTAGAAAACTTTAATTCTAAGATTTGGTTGCCTTTTTGTGAGTCATACCTGTGCAATCTCCTCGGTTATGCGAAGCTTCTCCTCCCAGGTGGTGGTCATCTCTTGTATCAACTTCTCGGACTCTTGCAGACGCTCCTTCAGCTCCGGAGCCTTTAAAGACTGGAGAAAGAAAACAGCGGATGAGAGCAGGGGAAAGCAGAGGGTTTTTTTTCACATGCTGATTTCAAAGATTTCAAAGACGACTCACCTCTGCCTGGGTCAGCTGTACTCGCAGTTTCTCCACCTCCTCTCGGAGCTCCCTAATGATGCGAGCGTTGGGGTCTTCATTGACGACAGCGTGGTTGACTATGCTCTTAGCTCGGTCGGCGTAACGCAGCGTCGACAGCGTCTCCTCGTAGTTGTCTGCCGCTGGACTCACTGTTGCGACCATCGCCGTGCGACTGTTGCCACCCAGACAGTCCTGGAGACGGGCAGAGAGAGAAGCAGGGAGAAAAGGGGGACGAAATTATTTTTACAAGAAAATGAAGAGAAGGCACAAGAGAATGACTTTCCTGCATCTGTGACAGACATGTACGTTTATCGCGTGCGTACCTTCAGCAGCCATGTCAGAACAGAGTCTCTGTAAGGGACAAACTTGTTCTTGTTCTTGGCCGTTCCCTGCTCAGCCAGCGCCGAGATCACCAGGCCCAGTGTCGTCAGCGACCTGACAAACACACACATGCAGACAAAAACACTGAGGACAAGTGCTTTCCATTTTACTTAATGGACCTGGCGTCACCCGGTCCCTGCTTTAGCATGAGCACCTGTGTTTGTGTGTCTGGATGCTTTAACATCAAGCTTGTTTCAGCTGTTCAAAGTGGAAAAAAAGTTTCTGCAGGGAGATTAAATCCAAATAAATGGCACAAAATTCACAACAATTGATCTAAAATTGTGATGTTCAGTGCAGATTACGAAAAAACTACCAGGGTCAAACATCAGCATACAATTTGGGGTTCAGGTCGAACACATTGATACACTGCCAGAAGACCCACCAAAGGCCATTTAGGGTTAGGTGTCTTGACGCACATTCACAAACTCCCGATAGTCTGTGGCTCAGAAGGTACAGTCGTTCGTTCGCTAACCTTTGGAGCCACAGACGATCGTGAGTTTGTGAATGTGCGTTTCACTTTTCTTTCATTTTTTGATGCGTACTTGTTGATGTTGCTTCCCTCCTTCAGTCGCTCTCCCGCTGCTCCGGTCTTTGCTGCTCTCTCACTTCCAGCCAAGTCCACAAGGCTCAACCGACTCACCTTTTCCCCACTCGTCTGAAGAAAGAGAAACAAAAAACAGACTAAGTCACATTGCTATCTCATTTTATACAGAGGGTGGTTAAACTGAAACTTGCTTATATTTTTACCTAAAATTTTGCTGGGTATTTTATTTTTTACTCTGCCCCTATTGTTTCACGGAAAACTTTGTCTCCTAGGTCTTGCAGATGATTGTTTAATTTTTTCTGTCTATTTATTCACTCTGGTGGGAAGTACTTCACACAAGTTAAACGTTGCTCAGACTTTGTCCCTTTTTTCTGGCAATATTAAACATTAAGTAATATTGTCCATAAGAAATTAACCAACAAACTTGAAGCTGACATATGTTACTCAGAGCAATAACGACAGCCATAAATGCCACATTGATCAGTTCTGTTTGTTTTGTAGCAACGGCATTGTGCAGTAACAGTTGGGTGGGTGGACAGAGGTGGGTGCAGCCTGATATGGGGATTTTTGTCCACAGCTTTTGTTCTCCTCCTGACTGTCTTCTTCCAGTTGACAGATAATTGTGATTCAGGGTAGAAAGAGCAGAGCAATGTCCAGCCTGGTCTTAGGACAAACAAATGTCCTCATGCCACACTGTAAGACATTATGCAGATCTGGGTGTGCTGACATTCCCAAGAGCAGCATCATGCATCCACATGAGGTCTGACAAATCTCTGATGGGACATGATTCACTAAAGAGGCTCCACATCAAGACAATCACCTGCTGGCTTTTCAACAGTCTGCATCTGAGCACTGCCCTGATTTGTGAGCATCGGAGCAAACTGACAACCCAGAGATAAATAACCAGGCATTCAGTTTTTTTCCATCAGAATGCTCCCCTCGTCAATTTGCCCTTGAGAGTCTTCTGGGCTGGATGCTTTGGTCCATTCTTGCTCAGTAGACATTGTCAATGTCTTTCACATAACAGCGACCACGTGACTCCACAACGCGCCGTCGGGCTTTGGTTTCCCGTCTTTCAGTCTAATGTCAACAGTTTCTCTCTGAGATCTGTTGAGTACATGGATATCACATTCCCATCTGTACCCGGGCAGATCCACGCCAGACCAAGGGTGACGAGCCAGTAGCTGACAAGGCAGAATGTAACACCTGATCCTCACCTGCAGCCAAAGCAGAACTCCAGCGGCCTATGCAGGCCTCTTTGTGTCTACAGAAAACCTGTTCCGCCACGGTAGTTCTTTAACTGCTACACTACGAAAAATCAACCATGTCAAGGGGTTTTGTATTCTCATGAAACAAGTATTTTAGCAAGAATAACCTCCCTGTGACCTCTGAAACTAAACCTCCATACACTTGTTTACTTATGGTATATAAATTAAAGTTGATAAAAAAAGATGTCTCATGAGTACTGAATGTAAAATGGAAACGTCCAAGGCTCCGTGGAACCAAAGGAACTAGGAAATAGAGGGGCCTTTTGAGGAGGTGACTTGATATCCGAATCGTTAGGGTGCAGACCACATATGCACGAATGCTGTGACTAGCAGGTCTCTGCTTCGACTCCCCGTATCTATTTTTAAAAAATAATAAAAAAATATGCATAATAAGTCCCATTTGTATTATCAGTATGTATGTATTATCAGCTCATTTGCATGCTCTCTTTCTCAGAATCGTCTTCTAAAACAACAAAGAAACCTGTTTTTAAAATTAATAAAAAAACAATGTCTCTGTCTCCAGGGGTGTATTCCAGTAAGCAGGTTTAAAAAACTCTGAACTTAAACTTGAACTCTGACTTGATCTTCTCTGAGATGGGAAACTCAAAGATTTCGGTTCGACGTTACGCGTGTGCCCGCTGACTATAAAAAGCCATCATCAACCGTGCTCCGATACTACGAGTCACCATGGCGGAGAAAATAAGGTCCTCCTGCGTCACGCTGTTACAGTTGGAGATACTACTTTGTGTTTGTGGAGACAATAAGCGCATTCTGAGAAAGCGGAGCATCACAGCTGCAGCTGATAAGAAGACAGATGGGAGACAGTTACTGCCTGAGTCAACACATAAGACTGAATAAAATGATCTATTGATTTAAAACATTGTGATCATTTCTCCAACAATTTCTTTTATTATGATGATGGTGTAAATGTTAGTGACACTGTCCGGTGAGCAACAATTGGAAATCTGTCTTTAAAAAAAATTGATGTTTTAAATCTCACAACACATTCATATCGCAGGTAAAACGAAGCCGGGACCTGAACGCCGAAAAGGCCCAGTCATGAGACCAACTGATACAGATCAGCCTGTGGACAGTGCAACTTCAATTCTCAGAGAGTAAAGCAAATTACTAAAAAAACAAGAGATGCTTATCGGTAACTCTGTGCAAATAAGATCAAAAGACACACAAAACTGTTTTTATTGTTGAGTTTTAAAGGCACTAAATACAGTAGGAAGCTGGAAACTAAAGCTGAGCTCAGACAACAGGAGTTTTTAAAATCCGGACCGACTTTCAATCAGGTGCATCACGTAATAGAGGAGATTCTTTGCAGGTATTCTCTAATCGCAAACATGCACACAACACAATATTTGAAAATAATGGCACATCGAACACTACAGGATATTATTATGATCATCGCTCCCACCGCCTCGCGTCACCTCTCTGACATGATCTCATGAGGAAGAAGGTGCAAACAAAACAAACAAGATGGAGACTGGCGTAGTGGGACCTTTTGCGCTAATAATGCTTTGCATTGATAAAAAAATTAAAGCAAAAGCAATGAGTCCGGGTGAGAAAATAGTTGAGGGGACGCATGTGGACAAGCCTTTCCTCCAGCGCAGCTGTCCACCGCACTCGTTCAGCAGCCTGTTTGGCGGTCGCCGTTTCAACAGATGAAATTATGTCGAGCAGCTGACAGTGTTGCTCGCAACGTAGCTTGGCAACACTGCCGGCTGCTCGACTCTCTCACATCGGTTCTGCTCGGAAGATACTTTTTAGATCCAACACGGTTGAATATTATTGGAGCGGCCTCATGGATTCTGCGGGCAGGTCGGGAGGTTTGAGAATGGCTCTGTAAACCCCTCATACTAGCAGCTAATCAGACCAAGGTTGCAGACCAGATTCCTCCTTTGATTCTCAGGGGGCTCAATCGAGGTTTGTAGTCTGATCCCAGTTTAACCTGGTTGTGTCACACCTGGAGTGAAACATCAGTAAGCCAACCCTATACTTTCAATCACCGAAACGTGAAGCCGCGATCCCTGGTATGGGAGTCCGACGCACCAACCACTAGGCCAAAACCTCGGAGTTGCAGCGCCACCCGCTTACACGTCTCTTAAGGTGTCGCCGATGATGTTTACAAAACTGCACTCGCAGTGTCAGGGCTGGGCCGGATTTTGAACTCCTTCTTATTTACTCCTCATCATAGCTGGCAGGTGAAAAATGCCAGCCCCCGTGGCATCGTGTCACCTCATAAAGGATTCTGTAACCAGGAGAGTAGACACCCAGGTCAGTAACCTGATCAGAAGGAAGGACATGCAGCTTGTCAGCCTTGGCAGCTTTTAGGGCGCCAGCACAGAACAAGTGTCACGGCATCATCACATCACCACACATATGGTCAAATATTTAGTGGATGTCATTGTGGATTTAAAAAAAACCATTTTGTGATACAATAAATATCGGGACCAAAGCCCGAGTGGGGTTAGCGAGGCAGGGATCTAAACAGCAAAGAACTGAGGGTTCGGCGGTAAATAGGGCCAAAATGCAAACAGACTGAACTTTGAGTGTCTGAGCAGAGCATGCTCCTGAAAGAAAATCCCATGATGAGCTGTTGAGCTTCAGAATGAGTCATCCACTCTTGAGTGACTCTGATACTGTGATAGGTGGCTTCTTTTTTTAACTGGTCTCTTCATCACAGGTCCCGATACAACAGACGGTGTAGATGATGAGCTTTGATGAAATGATCTACAGTGTTTCTCTAAAGCTCAGGATGATCACAAGTGTTCTGGTTCTGTTAACTGGGGTATGAGAACTCAGATTTTAGCTGGGGCAGGGTGTTTACATGGCGTTTGAGAAACGGGGTATTGCCTCAACCCGAATATAATTGGGTTTTTTAAACTGCATGTAAACGCACTGACGTATTTACATTCGTTGCCATGTGTTGCCGTTATCATCACTCGTGTTATTTATGAAAGAAAACACTCTTGTGGTCATGTTATTGATGATAACACCATTGCACCTATAGTTATCTCTCAGTTACTGTCATTAGAAAAAAACAGTATGATGCTTACATACAACAGTTATACAACAGTTCCTGGTCCCTCCTCTGTATATATGGTTGTTTACATACACACTGCATGTATTTAGCAAACACTCTGGGGATTAGGTCCCAGATGGATGAGAGTGTAACTCCAGTTTCTCCTTGCCTTGAGGACATTGTTTCATTGTTTTCGCAGTTTACTTATCAACTATTGTTTTTAAATGTATTTTGCATGCTGAACACTTCTTGTTATTTTCCAATTGGCTTCCTCAGCACTTTGAAAATGGGTCAAACATCCCTCATGCAGTAGCTGCTGAGCGCCACCGAGCAACAGAATGTGCAGCATAAAAACTGTTCATCACTCTAAACAACCAGCAGAGCACATTAAATAGTAAACCTGAAAATCGGCCCTGAAAATCGTTCAACTTGTTTAGGATTGAGCCGGCCTCTGGTCTAGTGGGGGTTAAAGCTGGTCATAAACAAAGTTTTTCTTTTGAGAATGTAAGCTAATTTGAACATTTCAGTCCATTTTCATCCATTTAGAAAGTGGATCAAATGAAATGCAACAGAGGACAATGAAGAAAGGATTCACGCAATAACAGGACGTGTCAGCAAAGAGATTCTCTCACTGACTTCGGCATCTGAGTGCTCGCTGTTGTCTTGATGAATCCACTGACTGACCCACCAGCTTAGTGGCTGACTCTGGGATTTCCTTGGAAACAGAGCGGCCCATATCAGCTGACAAACTCACAGTCATGATTGTGAATTATTAACAGGATTCTCTGGTGGCACGATCGTCTGGGGGAAAAAAAGAGCGAGGAGCAGCAGCGGCGGCTAAGTGGGTCAGGGAGGCTGGAGAATGAATCATTTAGGTCTTTTCTTAGAGAGGCTGTACAGACAGCTGAGCTGACATCACCCGATGGCCACAGCGGCTGATGGATCAAAAACTTGCCAGTCGCTGTTTGCTCAGTCCAATCGCACAAATTGAGACGCACAGATGGATTCGGAGACAGCAGAAGACATGGGAGGGCTGGGGTTTAATATCTGATGACACAGAGTAAAAGACTTGTAACCTTAAGGTAATCAACAATGTCATGCATACTGCACATGTGCAGAGGTAGCCAGAGTTGAATTCATGTTTGATAACTAACTGGAAACAGGTAAGTAGTGGTAAGTATTAGTATAGTAAACGAGAACAACAATGCCCATTCTGGGCTCCAACCCCCATGCAGGGGGTTGGAGCACATACAATCCACCATGCAAAGCACATACAATCCACCATGCGGCCCAAATCTATGCAGCACCATGGTCTTCGCATCACCAACAACCGTGACAGCAGCGAACCACTCCCCCTGTGACTGTCCCAGACCTAACCCCTGTAGAGGGAGAAGGCTCCGCTCCCCGCGGAGGCCATGAAACAAGCAATTGTCTGGCGGACTTTTACAATTACAGATGATTGATGGGCAACAGTGAATCCACCACACAGCCACAACAGTCTCCTCTATTGCTGCTTTCAACACCAATCACGTCAACTGACATCAGCTCAGACTTTTTTTGTCTTCACTGCACCTACATCTTAAATATTATAGCTACTTGCAGTGTTTCCTCTTACCAAGACTGTAGTGGCCATAGTCTGATTCATCCCGTCAGAGATTTCTAACTTTAGGTTTCTCACCGTTGCTTCATTGTAAAGCTCTTGGTCTCATTGTCTCTCTTGCTCTCTTTCCCTCTCTCTCACAAACACATAATCATAGTATAGTTGGACTGGCCATCAGCAACACCGGTAGAAGTCCAGTGGGCCGTCAAAACATACATAGCCCCTCACTGGCAGCTTGAATCCAATTCATGGGCAAACACTGATTTGTGTCGTTGCATCTTACCCCAGATTTCAAGTCCTTGAGTGTGTGTGTGAGGATGATGTTGAAGACGGCATGCGAGCGACTGCTCTCCTCGTTCATGTTGGTGGCAGCGACAGTCCGAGACTTATTCCCCTCCGACATTAAAGACTCAATGTCCTGTCGGAACAACGGAAATCACACAATTGATTCATGTGTAATAATAGTCCCTCCCTTTTGATTCTACGTGAAGACTGGACTTTTTGGACTGCTGTGGCTGAGCACTTGGTGTGATGCTTATTTATATGATTGGCGGCCCTTTGAAGCTATAAATGGTGCCTCTGAATCTCCTGGAAAGTATCATGGAAACTACCAAATGTTATTAATTCTAATACACCTAGAATAAACCTCTTTCCAGTGTGATTGGTGCTTTTGGACTATTAAAAAGATGGGACAAGATCAAACAGAGAGGGAGTGCAAGTCAGACAATACACTAAAGTATGATTGTGATCAGCCAAAATGTTATGCAGTCAAGTCCAAGGTCCAGCAGATTTCAGTGGTATGAGTCGGCGAATCAATGAAACAGAAATAAAAGTGTGGCAAAAACTTAAAATCACTATTGAGATAAATATTTGTACCTTGTAGCAGGCCACAGCTAGTCGAGACAGGCCATCCACATAGGGGCCCAACACTTTATGCTCCCTCACCCTCAGAGTTTGTCGGCCCCTGGACAGAAAATAAAAACAGACAATGTCACTGTTGCTAAAACACTTTACCTGATGCAACAGCAGGAATGGCAACATCGCCTCAGACAGTTCAGGTGACCACCACAACTTTCTCCAGCTCATGCAGACTTCGTTTGACCTCACTTGGCTCTCTGACTCTGGGTCAAACTTTCTCCAGGCCCCAAGAACTTCATCATTCTCTGCCCCACAGCAAAGCCCATATGGCTGTCAGATGGTCTTCTCCTCTTTGGCCCGTTTAACCGAGGTGAAAGGTCACGCAGCGAGTGAAGGTTAAATGTCATGTCGTCTGGGGCAGCAGACACAGGCCTGTGCTCCTGATTTACTGCTGACCTGCTGGACATGAACTGGCCTCCGTCAGTGACTGCTGGGCAGAATGATAATCCTTTCATCCACGGACCACAGCAGCTGGAGTCCGCCTCCAACTTTCACTCTTCTAACAACTACCTGTGAGTTTAAAACTGAAAACAACTCCAGATATTGACTTTAACCTTTCACCTAAAAAATGTACTAAAAGACAGACCACATATAGACAACATATATCTAAGATTACTTGTCTGCCACATGGCCAAATTCAATTAAGGACAAAATGGTCCTAAGATGGCTGAAAGTCTACATTCCACAGTTATCTTTTTGGTGGAAGGATATTAATGTGAATCAGCTGCAACAAGTTGGATTTGCATAAACAGCATTACACAATTACAAAAACAGAATGTATATAAAAAGCATATCAAAACCTGAGACGTGTAGTTGGCTTGTGCAAGGAAAGGGAAGTATAAATGCAGCAGTGTAAGTGGTTGGTTTTTGAGCATTGGGATTTACCAGAGCTATTATGGCCTACAGGTCAACATGTGAAAGGAGTGGAAGCTGAGGTCGAGGTCGTACCCTTTGGGATCGAGCAGGTCCCGGACCTTCTCGTTGTAGATCTCCATGTAGGAAACCTCAACCGTGAAGCTCTCCTGCTCCCGCTGTTCCTTCTGGGTCCGGTCAAACAAAGCACTGCACAGGCGCGGAATCAGACCGGGCTGGTCGCCTGAACCCATCATTGTGTACGACTTCCCCGAACCTGAACACAACACAGACAGACACGCACATGCACGCACTTAGCAGTGATATAATGGTGGTACCTCAAAAATTTGGTATCTAATAGGAGTGAAAGTATATCATGACAGATTCAAGATAGCTATGCCACACCCTCAGAGTCTGTGAGAGACAACTTCTCCTGACACCCGACCACATTTATCAGCTCCAACTTGTTTATTGAAATTTTTGCAGGAGGAGGATTATATGCGAACAAAGAGTGAGGTGCAGATTATCACCTTTCCTAAACGGGACATGTTTCAGCACTCAGTCTTATGCCTTTCTGATGAAAAATATATATATAAATCTGCCTGTGCAACATTGAGTGTGGGTTTCAGCAACATTCGGCACATCTCTCAAGCCTCTGAAGTTCTGCTCTTGGTTGAAAACCACATCTGAGCTATGGTATGTCGTTCATGCCAGAGAGAGGAGAGGTGGACCAAACTTCCTGCCACAACACATCCCCACTGACACGCCTACTTCATCATAATACAAATCACTTAAGGGCACCTTGATATTAAATTGCTTGCTTTGAAATTGTTAATTCACTGTGTCCAGCTCCTGCAGTTGTGCAACTCTATTAATTACACTCAGTTGCCAATTTCTTCATGAAGGTTTAAATGCTGTGTTATGGGGCACTGATACAATCAGGGGAACAAAACAGAAACACTAGTCAATATAAGGCCAATAACTAAATCAACACCTAAAAAAACAGTCTGAACTTTATAGCCTATGGGAGAGTATCATTTGTCATAGGACTGCTGTATTAGACTACCACAGAACAGTGTTGTGCATCACAGTAGTTTACCAGTTTGTCCATAGGCAAAGATACAGGCATTGTAGCCCTGGAAGGCATTGTAGAGAAGACTCTCCCCAAGGCACTGGAACACCACCTCCTGACCTGGAGACGCACACGTGCACAAACACACACGGAGCATATCAGTCTGTGCCACTGTGTGCATGCTCAATTTAAAGCTTGGAATGACAATGACATGACAATAACTGTTAAATAAATCAAACCTGCGAATTTCTCCTTGTCTGTCTCGTCCATGGACCAGAAACAGTAATCGTAGGCAAAGACCTGGCAAAACACAGGTAAGACACAGAGAGGACGTCTATGGCTGGTTGTAGCGCAACAATGCTAACATTCAATAAAGGCTTTCAACAAATATGACTCGCTGTTTGCACACGTAAATGACGGATCATATTTTTTTTTAATAAAAAAAAGAAAAGAAAGAAATTAAAATGTAGATATTAAAATGTGTGAGAATTTCCAGAATTTCCAGAGAAATATCAATAGATAACGTAGCCAAGCACTAAGTATTCCCTTAGAGTATAAATGTAATATGTTTAACTAACAAGACGATTTTTGGCAAATGTATTTTAACCAATCATTGCTTTGTATCACTGCCTTTACAGTTGCGCACAGTCCATAAACAGTCAGAGAAATACAGCAGCGTTGTTGTTAAACTGTTTTCGTTGAGGTGACTCACAGCCATGGAATTAGCTCAGTGTTGAATATATCTGTGTGCGTGTGTGCGTGTGCGCGCCGTTACCTTGGACTGATTCCTGATGATGTCGGGAGGTTCAAGGTCCACAGGAGCATGTGGAAAGAGAGATAAATGACATTTAGTGCACATGTCAGAAAGGATGCAGTCGAGTCGACACTCTCAACGTTGGCTCACGTTATTCCAGGTAGAGTAAGGAAATCATTTATGTAACTGTATGCGTCTGTCAGTGGGTTGTTTTTTTCCCCCTAAAAAGTTCAAAATAAGTGAACAGAATCAGAAGAGGAGACGAAGTCAGAGCAACTGGCCTCAAGCTTTCCGTGTTTTTTTACTTTAGTAGGACATTTGATTGAATATCAACCTTGTGCTTGTGAAGCATGTTTTTATCTTTTGTTTGTCACATGTCGAAACCAACCACTCAGGGGATTTGGTAAGGGTCCGTGTCTGTGGATGTCTGGGTGGGAAGGCATCTTTAACAGCTTCGGGAGACAAAAAAAATCTCTGGAACTTGGTAAATTGTTGTGGGAATGTCTGTGAGTGGGCATGGGGGTGTGTGTGGGTGTGTGTGTGTGTGTGTGTGTGTGTGTGTGTGTGTGTGTGTGTGTGTGTGTGTGTGTGTGTGTGTGAGAGCGACTGGGTGGTGTTGAACGAAGTTGGCAGAGGGTTGAGATAGTGTGTGAATCAGATGCTGCTGGAGACGGGTTACTGGGTTGAGGTCATGCACAGAAATAAACACATGTTGGGAGGGGGAAAAGGCCTTTGAATGTTAGAAATGAAGATTTGACATTTAAAAAGAGGGAGGATTGCCCACAGTAGCTGCATAATATTCGACAGAAACCTAGGGAAACACATGAAGTGCATTCAATCACAAACACACATGGACCCACACAAATACACACTCACAAACATGTCCTTAATGTGAGCATTTCGCCAGCAGCCATGTCCTTTAAAACTCTGTGCATAGGCAATCACTCCATCTGTTTATCTCTGCATGCAAGGGATTGTCAGATCAGACCAAAATGAGCTAATAATACAGTTATATTATGAAAGCAATTTAAATTATAAAACAATAATAGAATTATAAAAACATAAACCCTGCTGTAGAGGGGTACGGTAAGGGTAAGGTGCTTATCATTTTTCTTTGTGTACAAGAACATCACTGCCTGCATATAAAACTTTTGCTTCTGATTTAGAGCTGCAACAGTTAATCGATTAATTGATAAGTAATTGATAAAGAAATGAATCGGCAACTATTTTGATAATCGATTAATCGGTTCATGTAGTTTTTATGAGAAAAAAAGTCAAAATTCGATATATTCTAAATATATGAATATTTTCTGGTTTCTTTGCTCCTCTGTGACATCTAGATATCTTTGGTGAGAGGAAAAAACAAAACATCATCTTTGGGTTTGAGAAACACGATCGCCATTGTTCACCATTTTATGACATTTTATTGACCAAACAGATACTGATTTGTATTCAAAAGATGCAATCTGGTTTTACGAGATCACACCGATCAGATCTAAAAAAAAAAAAACGAATCGCTAAAGTGGGTGCACTCTGAGGTCACAGGTTTTTGGCCCCTGCACCAACATTAATTGACCAATAATTTCCCCATCCTAACAACAGTCATTCTGCAGCCGTCAGCTTGTCTCGTTCCTGAGCTCAGCATTAGTTTGGCTTTAAATACGGCATTGTTTTAACCAACCGGACATAAAAGATGGGTGGCGTTTTTGAGGCCAATAAATAAGGAGCGCACAACACCGACACCTTACGTTTTAACTGTGTGTGGGAGACCGAGCTTCCGAGTGGAAAATCCACACCATCCATATAACTGCTGGCCAGTTGTCTCTATTTTGCTATGTCGGCGTTATCAGCTAACGCCATCGTAATTTTTACCCCGTGACACAGCAAGGCCGCTATCGTTGTATGGACAAAATAACTCAACAATACGTGGACAGATTTGGGAGGATAACTTGGGAGTGTGTCTCCGGATGATTCACTTTTGGAGCAGGTTTTCAAAGGTCCAGGTCAACAAACAATATGGACATGTTATTTGGCAGTAAAATAAGGATACTCACCGACATACTTTTTTTTTGTAATTGTGAAATGTCAACTGTCATTAGGGCATTAACGTCAGCCATTTGGTGGGCACTTTATTTAAATAGGCTTAATAATAGGCAGTATGTCTCTGTTGGGACTCGAGGACCCCGAAGGGAAAAGAACCCAAAGCGTCGGTCAATGTTCGTGCCTCGTTCTTCTCCATCCTGCAATTAATTTCTAAATCATAAAATCTTCTCCCATCTAGGTTTTGTCCAAGGAATAAATAGTTATGGCGTTCTCTGCTCTTTTTCTTGTCTTCTTCACTGTTGGACTCCCCTTGTCGTCTTCCTCCTCCCACGGGGTGAGGGCAGATGTCAGAGAGCTGCATAAAGTCAGATGATGAGGCCAGAGGTAAGAGAAGCCCAATGGTTTACACACGCACGCAGACACACACACACACACACACACACACACACCTGTTTCCTTTTACCCCTGTGCATTCTTTAGAAACCACCAGAGTTGCAGCTTTTGCGCTAAGCCGCCAGCATCCAGTCCAATCTGTAACACTTCATATTTCACTGACGTTCCGCGGCTGACGTGCTGCGCTCAGCAGAACAAATAAATGCAGACTAATCTTCATCTGCAGCCTAATTGATTCCAGTAGCTCTTCAAACCAGGACAGAATCAGGAGCTCCTCTACGCGGCGGCTCTGACAGTCCTACATGGCACTGGTTTGTCCACACAATTTGGCCTCTAGCAATCAGCGAGTATCATCTGAATGTGTTTTTAAACATCTAAACACAAAGGGACACTGTAATTTATTCTGTAATCTGGGAATCACTGATGCAACATCTGCGTATTTAAATGTTCCCTGATATTAAATGTTGGTGAATGCCAGTTTGTTTGTTTTTAGAGCACCCTACATGCCAAGCACGTCCGCACGGTCATATCTCCAAACACTCAAGGGATGAAACCAGCATGGTGGGTTTTGACGTACAGAGTGATGACAGCTGTCACGGTTGCTTCAAAGGCTGCAGGCTAGAAGGGGTCGCCCATGTCTTGCGCTCAAGCGCCCATTTACGAAGCTTGGAGGCCACGGTGACCAATGAGAAGGGAAAGCGAGGCGGTCAGGAGAGCTGTGAACCCGCCTCCCCCGGTCCTCGAACACTTCTATTTGCCCTCTTCCCTCCAGCCTGCTACTCCGCTCTGATCACCATCATTTAAAAAATAACTTAATGCATGGCTGCTTCTCCCCCCTCCTCTCTCTTTCTCTACTGTTCTTGCATTCTTTTTTTCCTCCCCTCTCTGGGATTGCACTGTTCACGGCAGCGTAGGGAGGAATGAGGAATGGAGGAGAGAAAGGAGGCTGTAGGTAGCCAGGGGGTGTGAGGAAGGAAAGCGGCTGGGCCCGAGACTGGAATGTTAAGCTGAAACATACTGATGGCACAGGACAACAGGACATTTACTGTAACAGTCTAATGCTTGAATATGAATTCAGCACATCGAGTCTAACAAGGAACAGGACAATAGGGCTTCACATACTGTGAAAACAGCATTTCCTACAGATACAAAAATGTAGGTTCCAGTTGAAATAAGATGCACTTCTAGGAAATGAGTGAGCCCACGTGAGAATACAACAGGAAAATCTCCGGAAGATCCGCGTCGAGCAAGTGGAAGCGTTAGCCAGGCGCCACCCCTCGCCTGAATGTTCTAGTGGACATTTTCGTGCTGTAATATCTGACAGGGACAATGTCCGGACCCAAATTCCGAATATTTTCCAGAGGTCAAGTCTGAAAACAGATGAGCAGCGGAGGTAAAATTGTTGGTACCCTAACACACCACTGTGTGAACCAATGAGGCTTGCTCTCGGTAAAGTGCTGAAATTAAAAGCTCTTTTCCCATGCCCTTGGTTCAGTTCGACAACAAAACAAAGAAGCTGTGAAAAGAGCTGAATCCAGGCTTATTTTTTTAAAAGTGTAAATTGGTCTGGACAAAATTATTGGTGCCCCTTAGAAAAAGTGATAAATAAGTACACACTTGTCTTCCATAAATTTCACAATCTCACTCTTGTGATTTAAATGAAGAAAAGTGCTTAATGCGCTGTTCGGTATCATTTTGTGACCCACATTGAACATGGACAAGAACAAAAGTTCATATGATGGAACTAAGGTAAACGTCAAGGACACCAGGACTTCAACACCAAGATCAAGGTTCAGCAGTATTTGGTGCACCATAATGACGCTTTCTGAATGAAAGGCCCCAGGAAGAGCTCACACTTGAAAGAAGAAAAACAAATAGATAGGTAAACTCTGACCGGAGTTGGTGACAAGTGAAAATGTTCTGTGAAGATACTGTAAAACGTGGAGGAGGCTCACTTGTGTCATGGTGCTGCTGTATCTGACGCAAGGTGCCTTGAATCTGTGCTGGGCATCGATGAAATCATAGATTGTATCAAGTCTGAAGCTCCTCAGTCACAGGTGGAGGCTCCTCCGACGGGTTAATGCGACAAAACATATGTACGAAAGCACCCGAGTATGGACGAGGGGAAAACACTGGACTGGTCTAAAGTGCACAGGTATGATTCCTGGTTTTAATCCAACTGAATATTTGTGGAAAGACATGAAACTTGAAGTTTCAGCAATACATCAAACCTTTGAGAAATGGGGCAGTGGGACAAAGTCTCATTTAAAAAAAAAAAAAGGGTCCCAGGATTTTTGTCCATGCCATTTGCATCGATTGTATTATTTGAAATAATGTTACATTATAAATTAAAACAAAATGTATGTTCTATTAGATATGGAATAAAAAGCAGTGTATGCAAATTACTTCTGTTAAGTTATTTTAGAGACAATTGCGTCGTTTCTAATAATTTCAGCTGTGTCACTGGCAGGCTGTCACCATAGGTTTGATTGAAACTGATTGATTCATTCATTCTCTAATGCACGCCAAGAATTCATGACTATCAAATTCAGGATAGTTCTAATGCACGAGGGGCAGGGCAAAGGTCAAATTCCTCAGTGACAGTGTGCTATTTCAAATTTACTCTACAGGAGTAATCCATTAGGCATAACATCAATCCAACTACACGTGTAAGATAAATATATAAAGGTGATGATCAAAATTTAAAGTCTTGCATAGTTATTTGAAATCTCACGTCACTGTAAAACCTGATAATTAGCAAAGGCAAAATCGATAATCCTTCGGAAATGAGAAGTACAACCTACAAGCGCTATATTCATTGATTATTCCTTCACTAATACATTTTGACAATGTAAAGCTGATGGCAGTGGAGCTTAAAGCTTTAAGGACCATTCAAAAAACATGCATCATGTTATGTATAGTTATATGTATGCATAATGTAAAGTCCACGTGTTGCACATTAACTGGACCCTCTTCACAGAAATCTTGACCTGGAAAATGCATATAGTTTTCATGGTTAATATTTTTCCTATTGCCATCACCAACACTGAACCAGTTCATATGCAAGTAAGACATTTTCCAGCTGTGCTACAAGTTAAATGTTGACAACAGGAGTGTTGACTAGGAAGGGGTCAGAGGATGGAGTGTGTGTTTTTTTGTTTTAAAGATGAGCACTACATTACTCCACAGTTAGTCTGCATCATTTAGCCATATCTATTCTGTCCATTGCTAAACCCTTAGCTTCGTGCTAATTTTAAGCACATCTCACAGTCAGGGTTTAGCCCCACGAGGAGAAAAATTCTGCATGTTTACCTTCGCCAAGGAGGTGAGGTTATATTTTGTTTGTTTGTCAATCTGCCTTTCTCAGCACGCACACTCAAAAACTAACCGATTTCCATGAAATTTGTGTGGAGGGTTGGGGCATGACCTCAGGAAACAAGCATTAAATTTTGGAGCATATTCAAATAAACGGGCGGATTTTTTCCCCCCCACCACTTTCTTCACCCTTGGCGGATGTACACTCTTAGAACGCTCGTGTAGTTGAATATAATATTGTTGTCCGACTACAACGGACCGATATCCATCGTTAGAAATGCTTATTACATAGGAAGTAGGCAATTCACATATTTGTAAGTTGGACCAGTGGTGTTGTGACTGTTGTCCTTCCTCCCTTCTGGAGTTCTTAAGCAGCAACAGAACAGTGCATTTCTTGTTTACTCTTTTCAGTCTCTCGACTGTTCAGGTTTAAATGCTCATTCTCACACTTCACATTTACAAAGGTTTAGGGTGAGGGACCACAATGACGCATTTACCTTTCAGCTCTGTCTCCTCACTACAAACGGGAGACTACAATTGTGTTTATGGGAAATTCCAATGTCCAATGAGCTGCTGAGCTGTGTTTTTAATGTAACAGACCTCCACCATGTCCGATTTTCTTAAACAGGAATGCATGCAATGTTGTTCAGCTCACATGACAACTCTCAAGATGCCCAAGCTACCACACATGCACATGAACTCACCTCACACTTACAAGCAAGCATGTTGTGTTGCAGAATGGTTGCTAATTAAGCCATTACGATTTTCATAAATTTGATTTTCCTACATTGATTTTGTTAACCCAGCAGCACCAACTCTCCAAAGCACTACCCGAGCCTGTTCCAAGTCAAACCACGTCAATTCCAGGCAGGAGAGAATTGTGGGGGAAATGTGCCTCAGTGTGGCCTGTAGATGAGTAACTGTTAATTTTTAACCCTGTCATTATGTTGGTGGACTGTTAGGAACTCACACCGTCACATGGTTAGCCCAGGCTGGACTGTTCAAACACTTGACCACACTGCATTGAACTACCCACTTTCTACATTAACAAATTTGCTGGAGATCAGTCACTTCTAAAAACAGATTTCTCACACACACACACACACACACACACACACACACACACACACACACACACACACACACACACACACACACACACACACACACACACACACACACACACACACACACACACACACACACACACACACACACACACACACACACACACACACACACACACACACTGCAGGGTATCTTTTGTGCATCGTCTTGGAAACCGAGGCACTTGTGTTTTGCCTCGCTGACATCTGACAGGACCTTAGAGAGTGTGTCAACATCCAGCTCCACCAGTCAACCAACGCAAACAGCCTCAGGTCATCGTGCGTACTGTCGTCTCTGACCACACAGCTGCACGATGGGGTTTAGCTGTCTGCTGCTTATCAGACAGACAAGCACACACAGTGTCCCGAACCTGCACTTCAAACGCTTGCGGTTAAAACATTGATTTCTGGAGATCAGGGGAGTGATTCAATCAAGGTGATTCAGGCAGGGCAGGTGTAGCAACAGATTGGACAACGAATACAACGTAGGAATGTTGTAATGCAGTGGTTTCCACTACTGGACGGCAATGAAAAACCACAGGGAGCTAAGTGCATCATAAAATGAATAATGTCTCCTCGATGATCCGTTATAAGCCGTGCTTAGAGAAATCCAAAATACTCAAAGATTTCATAGGATTAATGACAGCACTGCAGTGAGTCACTGCGGGTGGTCGGCATGAGGAACTTATATCCGGCCTGCCCCAGTGTGCGCTGCTGGCGGAAAAACTGAATCAGACCCACAGGCAGAACACAAAACCGACAACTGAAGAATGAAAAGAATAAATAAATGAAACGGGAATTGACCTTAAATTGAGGTCTTTTCAAATTATTCATGGTCTAAAATCCAAGTACAAAAATAGTCTGCGGGTTTTTTGATCGGGCAAAGCACGGACTGGCACTTCAGTCCTGGGTTGTGTTACAACACATGAAAGTTATGATACTTCACAGTGGCAACAGACAACTCCCCCCCCGCCGGCATGAATTGTGACTGCTAGTGTCGGTGCTGCTTTCTGTCTAGCTGCTTTAATGAAAACATCTCTCTTTCACATCCAATCTTTTCATGGGAAGTCCGTTTCAGTTTTGTGGTTTTAGTAACCCGAGAATCCTGGAAGCACATAGTGTCAATATCAGAGGATCCACACATCAAACTGTCTCCTCTTAGTTTTTGCAGTTAAGCAGTAGAAACATAGGCATGGTTTGGATTGGGTCGAGAAGCTGCAATCTCAATCTTTCAACTTGAAATACACAAAATGTATCGTCACGGTGTACTGAATGAAACTTATTCACGATTATTATTATCATGGAGTATGAAATCCTAAATGATATCTAATCATTTGTCTCATCCAGCAGCAACTTGTGAAGAAGTTATGTGGAGTATATCCAGTTCAGCCCAAACCAGCTTGATGAGGTGTAAGTCTGGGGTTTAAGACTGTGCTGCTCTTCCATCATGCAAAACCTCCGTCTGGTTCTCTGTCTTCTAATGTTTTGGGGAAGTGGCAACACACTGAGACATCAGCCGTTGGTTGAGCTGCCATTTTGAAGCCTTGAGTTTCGTATTTTGACCAGTACCATGTTGGCTTTTTTTTTTTTGAATTGGGGGTGGGGCTGATTGAGAGCTTGTCCACTGCACATCCCACCTACATCTGCAACCATGCACCGATTGGAAGGACCAGCTGTCAGTCACACACTCCTATGTATACAGTGCTTTGTCGCCTATTTTACTGTAAATGAGAGATTTACAAAATTAACATTGTGCTGTATTAAAGAAAACATGAAACTAGCGATTGAGACCATCAACTCTTCAGGAAAATATTTACTGATGTTATAAACAAGTGAGTAGACTAGACTTCATTGGAAACTGACTTGTTTTTGCAGCCAGTGGAGCCACCCTCTGTTAGAAATTCCAGAGAATACACTTCTGCATTGACTTCTTTTTCCAGACCCAGTGACTTCGGTCATTTATATATATATAAAGTCAATGTTTTTTGGGTCATAATCCATCTATTAGCTGTAGGATGAAACCCTGACCAACCAGTGTTTCTTCCTGTGTTAATTATCTTTTTCCTCTCCATTCTGATAGTAATATACAGAGTGCAGAGAATTGTGCTAATAATGAATCAGAGTGTGTAGAAACAGTTTTTGTCTTTGTGGAGGAGGAGGGTTTGTAAATCATTGTTTGCATTAACCTTCAAACCTCCCTTCACTTCCCTTGCTTCGAGAAAGCTGTAGATTAACCACATTCTTAACCCCTGAAAAAGGTCTTTTTTTTTTCTATGGACTTTACATTTTTATTATGATCATATTTTGCCTCTGTCTTTCACTGGATTTGAACTGCTGACATTTCAACAAAAACTGGAAACATGGAGGTGTTCTAAGGGGACGGCGGTGTACGTCCTCCTGACTTTAAACAAAGGGGCATCCTGGTAACTCAAGTTAGCTTAAGCAAACAACTTGCACCTGCAACATCCTAACTTTACTGCACACACTTCCTCGTGCGCACCAACTCCAGTCTTTCACAACTGTTAACCAGCAAGTGAAATGCTGGGGGAAAAAAAAGGATTACCCTCCGATGCGTTAATGTAAACAAAATCAAAATGTGCACACGGAGGGCGGCAGTCAGTCAGCCCATCCTCCTCCTGCTGCTTCCTCGCTCCTTTGTCACGGAGACGCAGACGGAGAAACTACAGCTCCGCTCTTGTTCGGTCCTACATAAATGTCACCGGGAGAAGTTTATGGTCGACAGATGCTCGAGTAAATGAGGGTTTGTCCCCCTCTTCCATCGTCCCCTCACTCAAGGAAAGGGGCTTCACGGTCACCGACGGCAACCCAAAGTTAACCTCCCCCGGTGTTGCCACGGAAACGGAAGAGCTTAGAAAAAAGGGAGGAAGCCAGGCGGTGGGGAGTTACGGCCCGACAGAGAGGAGCGGAGTGGAGTCTGTCTTTTCATGGGTAGCTGTATCTTTTCTTTGCCTGTGTCTCGCTGATCCTGTCTGTCTTTCTCTCGCGCACCGGACACACACACACACACACACACACACACACACACACACACACACACACACACACACACACACACACACACACACACACACACACACACACACACACACACACACACACACACACACACACACACACACACACACACACACACACACACACACACACACACACACACACGTCTGCTCCTGAACCTAAGCCTGAAGCAAACATTTTTTTTTCTATTTCTGATCAGGCAGTCTGCAGTCATCTCCGCCAGTCACAAGGAAATCTTTCTTCTGACACAACCTCCTTCCTAAAAGGCATTGGCTCCACTCGGCAGCGGAGCAAACTGGCTGGTTTTCACCAGAACGAAGCAAATAAACTTTAATCACAGGAGCTTTTCTTTTACAGACGAGGTGATTAACTTCACGGTTTGTCGTCCCAGCTTCAAATTTGCAGCCGTTTGCAGGGTGCGATCACTGCTGAAACGTTCCCTCGTTCAGACACAAACACACTGAATACAAGCTCATTCCTGCTCTGCCAGATGCAACCGCAATTAACACAATCTAATGGCTCCTTCCTGCAGCGACTGAGACCCTCAAGAATCCTGAGCACAATTCAGCATCAACCACAAACAGCAGCAGATTAACAGCACGGAAACGGAGTAAAAGCCGACAGAGGGAAACAATGGACAAGTGATTTGTGTTGGAATACACCTGTCTCTCGGAGGCCCGGCAGCTGGTCGGACAGCTTCCTGCCAAAAAATTACATCATAATTATAAAAAAGGCACATTCCACACCAATTAGACATGAGCCTTCCTTCTGAGAGGCTTTGAGCAGATACGAGAACATTTCTGAGGCACTGTGTTCGCTGTATGGAAAAAATAATATCAAGGAATCCAGAAATGTACTTTCTGTGTGAGGGTAATAGGAAGTGGAACGTGACAGATAACGAGAAGTCCCATGGCTGAGAGTAGTTGCTGTAGTTTAGAGAAGGGGTTTCAATGTGCAAGTGTGGAGCCCAACAAGACAACTGCACGCTTACCCCCCCCCCCCCCCCCAACACACCCTGAAGTCATCCCCATCCATTCACATTTTGGCACAAGTGGCAACGTTTTAAAAACGTGTGCCGAGTGAGCCAGCGTTATCGTTTACAGTGCACCTACACACAACTGACTGGATGACTTTGGGTCATTTTGATTTTCTATTTACGGTGAGCAGTGAATATAATCATACTCCGGGAATGCTCCAGACATATTTCATCTAAAAATATGTCTATCATGTCGCTATTGTCAGATATGACTCCAAGTAGGAGTACGACTGTTGATGCACATTTCATCGATTGGACAAATAGGGTTTTGAAGCTCATGCCTCCTCCATTAGCTGCGAGTGTCGATAAGCCGGACAAACAACACTTTCACCTTCAACGTTCATATCGCATCCCCTCAACAAAACCCCTGCAATAATAAAACATGAATATATCTCTCTTATAACTCCTCATTTAGTGCTGCACAAGATATTCGCTGTAATACACAGGGGGGAAAAAAATATCAAAGGAGGCTGACACATTTAAAAGGTACTGAGTGGTTAGACGATTATTAGGTGTGCATGAAAAGAATAAATCATTGCTGTGGAAACAAAATGGAGTCTGCGCTTTCAAACGTACCTCGTGTCTGCTTTGCCGAGGTTCGCTCCCCCGGGGTGGAGGATCGTCTGGTTCTTCACCATCTCCACGACACATTTCGTGTTCAGTTCCTTTTCTGTGGGGCAGACGACACCGTTTTACAATAACAGCACTAAACCTCACAACCCAAACACGCCTACGTGAGAATTCTGGATTATTACAATGTCACATTGAATGTCTCCATGTCGTCTACATGTATACCAGATAAACGACACCATCATGGCTACATGGATCTTACCCTTACATTTAGTTTTTTCTGCGAAACGGGGTTAATTCAGACTGAAAAATTTACAATCAAAGGTCTGATGGTTATTTATGCTGCTCTGAATTGCAGATAGAGAAAGAAAATAAGCAGCATAATAACACTGATCACTTCCTGTGGAGCATCAAGTTCAAACAACTGTGGCAGTAGACTGAAAAACGGTGACGCTAACACACACACACGCACACACACGATATCTACACAACTAAGGATTTCCTATACTGGCCCTGACCTGTTTGTGTCGTGATGCACCACTCCGCCTTCAGAACACCAAACTGTTATAACGTAAGAACACTAGGTGCTAAGGCTTTGTCCACTCTTGTCTTTATGTTGATAGCTCAGTGAGGCCACTTTGTTCATAGCCTGGGACCCAGACAATGTCTGGAGCCAATCATTTAAATTACCTTATAATTGGCGGGGTTTATACCAAAACGCGGACGGAAATGCTGATGAACGAGCATTTGACTAAAAGTACCTGATATTTTCAAATTTCTCCCACGAAAACGGCAACACTCCGTTCACAGCGGTGTGGAATCATTATCAGAGGCGTCTCCTCTCTGCTCTGGTCTGTTGACATTTTCACTTTGCTAAACAGACGTCGTATGATTCGTATGCTGTTACATTGGAAATCGGAAATAAGTGACACTTTTTTTAAAAAATGTGAGGAATGCATTAGAATGCATTTACAAAAATGCTATCTGATACTTTGTCACAACTTTCTGACAGTTCTTTAAAGTAAAAAGTGTTGCATGTGAAGTTTGCTTTCATAGCCGCTCCAGTGTTATAACCCTCTAATAGAAGCCTTGCTAGTAAAGTGACCAGCAGAAGCATTGGAAAATATCAACATGAACCACACTGTAAATTCAGGAGGCTGCTAAGACTCATCTGTCTTGTTCTCCGCACACAGGCTAAATGCTGCCAGCACGTCCTGGGCATCCAGTATCTGGCAGAACTGGTCGTTCATAAAACAAACCAAAAATTATTTTCAACAACTGGTTACTTGCAGAGTGGACTTGTTTACAAGCACCACGTTAACTGCAGGCTTCAATTATTTTACTGGTGCCTGCTACTTAAAATACTTTTACTATTATAATTCATTACCGTAGTAAAAAAGCCTCCAAGAAAAAGTCTTATCAAAGGCCACAAATTATTGAATAAACATAATGGGGATGACACTGTTTGTTTCTAATCAAATTGGTTTCTATCAAGGTGTGAACATTAGGGTAAACTTGTCGCCTGCGTGTTTGTGAAAGCAGGCAACAAACCCCCGGTGATAAATTCTTCTCGTTTGACCTAGTTGATAAGTTAAGGCTGGAACTCAGGAATCTTTGCCCCCTGCTTCGCCCCTGGACGGGATATCCTCTTCTATTATGACCCCTTCTAAAGGGAGGTCAAAGGTCAGCGCTAGAACAGCACTCCCTGTGCTGCAAATCAGTGTTTGCTCAAGGACACAGCAGTGAGGAAACCCTCTTGATAACAAAACACTGTCCTTCAAACTCAAGACCTGGCTCAGGGCTGAGGTGTAAACGAGCATCCATCCTTTTGCAAACTTCCTTCAGAAGCCACCACTGTTACTAAGGCGAATCTCTACTGCAAAGGTTTGCTGGGAACCTCAACGCCATATTAATACGTAGCCTGCTAGATTTTAATCTTTTTTTTTTATATGCTGCGGGCGTGTAAGAGCACGTGTCAAGACAGGAAAAGCGTGCAGTGGTTTCAATTCCTTTCTTCTCCAAGAGCCGTCTGCAGCACGATTAAAGTGTCGTTTGATTATATTTATGGCTTCTGTTGCATATTCTGGCCAAGACGCGAGTACACTCTGAAGCAGGGATGTGCAAATACAGAACAATCGACCCGTGATCGCGAAGCTTGTCAGCACCTGCACGCGGTCCCTACAGCGTATGCAAGAAATTAACTTTTCTAGATGTCCCCACACAAAAACGTATTGATTTGCCGATTAGTTTATGCATTCTGTTGCAAGAAGATTAGCATCCTAGTCAAACAGTACCTGAACCCACCTGCCCCATGAGTGTATCCAGTTGCTATGCAGTGTTTCTCACATACCTTATTATTACTAGCGATGTCCCGATCCAATATTCCATATCACATATTTATGTTAATTTATTATTATTTAATTAACAGTTTACAGTTCAATTAGTCTTTTGCTTGTTTGACCATAAAAAATTCTGCCAAAAGTTCTGTGAGAAATTAAACAGCAGTATTCCATAGCTCAGTCATGGTGCTGACTATGTATGTATGACTTATTTTAGGTGAGTTGATTATTTGTCTTACAGTTGAGTATGAGTTTGTAAATGGTTATGCTAAGCAAAGTGCATCCTGAACAATGCATTATTAATATTTCATTTTACGAGTGGGGAAAAAAATTGTATCAGATCGGTATTGGCAGATACTAAAGGTTGCAGGATCGGTATCAGATCGGACACGGAAAAGTGGTATCGTCCCATCCCTAATTATTACCATGTATGTAAATGAAAGCTTTATCTGTATGCAAAGGCTTCAAAAAGTTTGTCACCTATTCTGAATATAGTTTGAGTTGAAATCTCTGACCGTTTGCCCGACTGTGAACGGTTGTTCCCTGGGATACTGGAGCGAAACTCAACCTGAGCAGTTCTGTATGTGATGAAAGGCTAACCGGGGGCTGCTGAAACACAGGAACACTGGGGATTTTGGGGCAAGACGTGTCTGTTAATAGAGCCTTGACACACACACTGCTGTTTCTGGCAGGAACACATAGAACCATGGAAACTTGGTGTCAAAGTTCACAGGACCTGAATCACCCTCCCAATTCTTCGGCTGTCAAGGAGACTACAGAGCAAAAATAAAAAGGAAAGTGAACAAGCGGAGACAAAGTGACAAAAAAAAGACAGTGAGGGAGATGGAGTTTAAAAAACTGATGCAGACATAGGAAACATTCGGCCCTCTCTTCTGCTGCTGCCTACATTACCCACATGCCCATGGTTCCTCCTCAGCAGTAGGGGAAAGTGTGATGCGGTTGAGAGGATAAATGTACCCATTGTTATCTGCCTTTCCATCGGAAGCTCACACTTTTTCCGCTGGCTTTTCTCCCCGGCCCGGCCCGGCCCTGGGTTACCGGTGCTGAGGTTTTGGCACAACAGCCCCTGACATCAGCCGATTGGCTGCGGTGTCGCCGTTGCTATGCCCGAGGGTTGCTCTGTTCTTCGAAGGCCACGGCCATGGGAACGTGGAGCATTACGCAATGTTAGCAAATATTCATTCAGACTCACTCCCTTCCTGCCTTTGTCTAGCCAGGCAGCAACACCACATCTCCTCCTCAACCTGGGATTCGCAGGGACGGTGGCCTCGAGGGTTAGATGAGCCCGCTTAATATTTCAGTGTCAGGGCTCTGAATCACCGCTGGGGTAATGAGAGTGAATGAGTAATCCTCAGTCCTCCCTCGACACCATGGCTGTGTCCTGGAGCAACTGTCCCGACAGCTTCTGAAATGACAGGCCATGGAAGAATTCTTCTGTTTCTCGGAGCGGATATGCCTTTTTTGTCTTTTGGGTGGTTACCTGAAATCATTCATGTGCTACAGTAGCACCGATAGATGTGGACAGAAGCCCTATTCAGACAGGGAGACCAGAGAGAAAGGAAATCAGAACGGGGACAACTGGAAACGTGGCACTGCTGGTTCCAAACCCATTCCCACTGCCTTCAGGAAGCCATCAATTTTTGCCTGCTTGTTCCCTTTTACCAAACCAAAAAAAAAAAAAAAATCATACTTTCTATTTTTTTCCTGGGCAATGGAAGACACGTGTTTACAATGTTGACAGAAGTCTCACGTGTTTGAATTCTTGACACAGTGAAGCTACACATACGATGCCGCTGCTGTTCACACATTTAAGCGCGACTGGAGCCAGGAGAAGAAGCAAAAATGACTGAACATATTTAGTAAGTGTATATACTAATGTAAGCAAACATAATGGTGCCCCTGTTTATCTTCACGATACAACAGAAGTTCGCTTACGAACCAGCTTCACGTCTGCCTCCTGAAAGTGGCTTTTTAGTGGTTTGAAAACCAAACAGTTTATACAAAGGATTCAAGGCTGCTATTAAGTTCAACTGTCATCTTTGCAGACAGGGTGATGATAACCCTGTAATTGAGCTTTTTTACATTGTATTAGAGGTTTTTTTAAAAAGGGAAAAGAGCCGCCAGCCGCACCTGTCAGGTAGGAGAAGAAGGTAGAAGAGTCACCTAACACAGAAACGGTTGGAAATGTATTTACAGTAACTCTCTATAAATCCAAATTTACCTGCTCTGAGATGAAATCCCGACAGCGATTATCTGTACTCTTACTCCTCTGTGTCAAAGGACTGACTCGTGGCCGACGTTCACAGATACACACAGGATTTCAGTGTGTCCAAAACAAATGTCTAACCAATGCAAACAGCCAAAAAATGCTAAATCCCCGCCGAAGGGAACAGTGGAGCAATCCACTGCCTTGGTCTTGTGACCTACTACTCCAGCTCAGAGGGGCCAGAGCGAGAGAGGGGGATATGTGATTTATTCGGTCAGTTGTCGGTCAACCACTCTGCCTCTGCAGCTCTTCTTCACCTCCTCCTCCTTTCATGGGACACATGGTCTCCCACGGCAAAAAAAACCCACACAACTTGGCAATGGACCAGGAAATGACATACATGTCTTCCAGCATGACAGTGAAAACTTCTGGTATAATTGACCGGAGCATTTGAGCATGCATGCTGCATTTGCCAAACACTGGGCCTTTGTTATCCCGGCTTTTTAAAATTAGAAATGAGGATGTAAGCGGACGCGCATCTCCCCCGGGGGAGATACCGAAGATATGTGCATGTTAGTGAGGCAGTGATGACAGTGGGAAGACCAAAAAAATGGCTGTGCAACTTCCATTTCTGGCAAACGAGTTGTCGACCCCCCCCCCCCCCCCCCCCCCGCTGTTGCTGCAAGTGACAGATTACGTCAGAAAAGCTATTGGCATCAGCCAGCGAATGAGACAAAGAGTCGAGACCTTTAAGAATGGCGGATCTCACGCCGCAACTGGACTTCAAATCTTACTGGAGAGCAACACAGTGTACAACCACGTGCAGGCCAAACTACTGTCTCTTTCTTTATCTTTTTTTAATCTGCCGCCGCTCAATTCACTAATGGGTGGTCATTTCGGACCGGCACCCAGGAAATGAAACGGGGAGAGTGTAAATCAAGCCAGTCGCCTGTGGACAACGGTACAGTGAGACGTCGCAGCTTGTTTACAGTGAACCTGAACAAGGTACGTCTCATCCACGTCTGCGATATCACCAGGGTTTCGCCTACCATTGAATTGGGAGGGCGCCCCGCCCCCCCCCCTGAAATGTCAAATTGCTTTTAACAAAAAAAAAAATATATATATTTTTTGTATTTCACATATAATGTCAAGCAGAAGTAATTTCAGGTCACTTTCCTTATACACCTTATTCCTCATTCCTGCATGAAGGATTGTGGATCAAACTTTACATGATTTGTGAACCCCTAACCCTAACCCCCCCTCCCCCCCAACCAGTAAACCTAGGGGAAACACTGTATCACCAATAATGCTGTACTGCTGCTCTATTCGTGATGATGACCTGCCTTTGGGTCTACAAGGGTGTGTGTGTGTGTGTGTGTGTGTGTGTGTGTGTGTGTGTGTGTGTGTGTGTGTGTGTGTGTGTGTGTGTGTGTGTGCGTGTCCCTCCTCCTATCATGTCGACAGGTGCAGTCTCCATTCACAGAAGTAGGAGGTTTGAGTGGTCATGTCAACAACAGGTCCAGTGTGGGCAGCCCCCTCCTCACCTCTCCGGTTCATGGGCCGCAGGCGTACAGCCACCTTGACGTTGGAGTCGTCCAGGCTGGGCTCCCCCATGCTGACTGCTCGCCCGGGGATGGGGAGGTAGCCGCTGATCCGAAATACACCAGCCCCTCGACGGCTAAACGGTCATCCACGAACCCCCCGGGGACGGTGCGCTAGCCGGACTGTCGGCCAGCTAGCTGCCCTCAGCCGTCCTCCATAGAAAAGGCATGTCCACGGGAAAAACAAGAAGAAGAAGAAGAAGAAGAAGAAGAAGGGGGGGGCACTTATCTTCTCCGTCTGCTCATCGCGCCGGCTGCTTTAGATCCGCGGAGGCTGGAAGAGAAATGGGACATGTAACGTGTGTAGGGGAACAGCTGGTGGATGTGACTGAGCAAACATTACGCGATCAGGCGACGGCAGGAAAAAAGGAGGACGGGCTAGCCAAGCTCATTTGCCAGGCAAAGCTGAAGGAGAGCAGCGGCAGGAAAAAAAAAGGGGACGAGGCTCGAGCCGTTCGCGACCCCGTTCACCCCGCGTAACAACCCCCCCGACACTGGCCCGCAGCCTTCGAGCCCACATACCTCGGTGGATTCATCCCAAAAGGGGGGCACCGTTAACCCGCAACGTACGACGGAGAGAGAGAGATCCCCCGGAGAACCGCCCGGCGATGATGTATAGCTTCCCCAGCGGAATCCACTATGTCCTCCCGCTGTGGTCGAGGCGCACGCGACGAGCAGCATCCGCCCTTCCGCCTGACTAGTTCCCCCCCTTCAGAGTAAAAGCGAGGCGGCTTGTCCGTCAAACGCTGGAGTCCAACTTCAAGCAACAAGCGCAATTTTCCGCAAGACGAACGACAGCGTGCCCGGGTGACGTCAAAAAAAATAAGACGCGTGCAGTCACTCAGCAGCTAGCATGCGACGACGGTGTTGTTCGTTGCCGCGACCTGTTGGCCAAAAGCAGCCACGCGGGCACTGCTGTCAGACGCCGACGGAAGTCCGATCCTGGCGACGCACATTTCACAGTTCTCTCTTTGAAATTCACATTTAAATGCGTCACCCAACCTCTCCTCCCGCCGCCATCAACAGCTCATCGTACAAAGACAAATGACCCACGCGGGTCAAACCACTGCCGCCCCGAGATTCCACGTGCGCCTATCCTCTGACATTTAAGGGACACGTACAAACTGCCGGAGCGCGGACCTGACACGAGTGACTTTATCCGCCGTTGTTCTCGGGTGTTGCAGAGCAGAGAGAAACCATCCCGCATAGAGGCGATGACTTCATTTATTGTCCCCGAGCTCATACAGTGCATTTATTTCTTCTAACAGTCGGGCCGACAAGGGCGACTATAAACAAGCGACTACTTCCGGTTTTCAAAATAAGACGTCAGCGCAGAGTGTTAACAAAGAACACGATATGGAAATACGTTTGGATTATATTCACATGAATAATGTATACTTTTTAAAATGTCAGCAGGGTACCATACAAGCAAAACACAAAAACCTACATTCAGATATAAGTTCTAAATATGTAAAAGGCTTTGAAATACATTGTTAAACTCGGGCATGTTTACTGTATCAGTATTGAGAACCTACAAATTAAAAGTCCAACATCTGCACTTTGAAATCCTTGGAGTTCTAGATACTGCTACTCCATAAAACGTATTCAATTTGAGGGGGTGGGTTCAAAAAAATAAATAACAGACAAACATTTGTCCCATATATATAGTCAGAGCCTCATATTTTTGCACTCCGCTCTTGTGAAACTCAATTCACAGATACTGTGATTTTATTTCTACTGTGTATTCACAGGAGTAATCCACAGTCAACGTCCCTACATCATCTCAGGGAACATTAACGAGTGTGTGCAAAACTAAGTGAGTGTGCAACAGGGTATTGTGTTGACGCCTATTAGTTGTGTGTGTGTGTGTGTGTGTGTGTGACTTCACTAGTGCTGTGAGCCAATTGCTGTGATTTGGTGGTTGATTGCATGCATGTGTGTCTAGTTGATATATTCCACTGCTGCCAACAGTGGCCTCTCATTCACAGTGTGAATGACATATGACTTGGGTCAGTATATATGTGAATATTAAAAGGGCTCTCACCACATCTGTTAGTATGCTTGTGCTTTATACATTTAAGATTCAATTGGGGATCTGTATGATCTCATTCACTGTTGTTTCTCTGCGTGCAGGCCAGGCTCCACCAAAGCTGATGGTGTCACCAGCCTCGTCCTGAGCATGGTTTAGAAATGACTGCCATCGAGTGGAGTGTGGCTACAGTTGGGACTACGGTGTGTCTGACCTCTGGCCCCGACCTTCCTCTTCTCCATTCAGAGTAGGACAGTGACTGTTTCCCTTCTCCCCCCGCCAATTTTAATAGATATTGTTCATGATTTCATTCAGTGTCATGCAGATCACTCGCAAACCTGTTCCAGTTCCACGAGCTGGAACAATCTCCTCAAACTATGCTGTCTTTTGAATTTAGTTGTAACTGCTGCACAATGTATTTTTTTTAGCAGTTTGTGTCAAATAAAAAAACAATAATCGTACTAAAATGCCATGAATCTATCTGTGTTTAGGTTATCTAGATATTATTCTAATATGTTTTTAAGAATTGCGAGTCAACATGAAGCTGAAGTCCAGAGGAATGTCATTTTTTGGTGTCTGGTCTGACATTTTTTATATACTTTTGCACAGGAAAATTTTGTCTCATGCCAACACTGAGAAACAGGACGGACATGGAAAACCTGAGAAATGCTTCAAACAATTTTATTCAAAACGATTTTGCTGCTGCCTGGTGGTGAAATAAAAAAATAAAAATCTTTATTTTTTTAGAAAAGATTCTAGGAGACAGCTTTTGTGCCGAAGAATTTTAACATTTATTTTTTTTTTTTCATGACATTTGCATTACATTAGATTGTGAGTGAGTTTCCTTTATTTATCCACACTTACTGGGACTATGTTAACTGCTTTAAGGCAGCTTTAAGAAATGTCATACAAGTAAAACATCCCATCACGGTGAATTTGGGCAGGTCGGTCTGAATTTATGACTGATATTTCAAATCGACGTTGATGATGACATCTTTTTTGAACAAATATGTGAAGAAGTGCCCCCTGCTCGTTGTATACCCCTTGTAACAAATGACTGTGGACTGCCTGTATCGAACGAAAATCCGTCTGTTTTGAGATGCGGCGATTGTCGGATTTGCAACGCTTGCAGCTGCAGGATTCATCAACCAGAGTCACCATTCGCACTCCACATTGATCGAGCCATTCCAATAAATGTTCCAGCAAGTTGAGTACGTCAATGTACAGCTCCAATCGAAACAATGACATTGTCACCTTCAGTTCCTCCCAAACCAGGAAGAGTTCCTCAGGGGAGAAAGTCCTCCCTGGGGTCATGAGGTCCGTGCAAGGCAGCGCAACGTCGGTGTAGATGAATGGCCGATCAGACTTTCGGGGGAGAGGTGTGCTGATTTTTTCCATGCAAAACCTCCAGGTTTGACACTGCCTGCAACGTCGCATTCAGCCAGCAAGTGCCGGATGAATCAGAAAAGCGCCACACCGAGTTGCGCGGACTGCTGGACGAAACGGCAGTGGTCGTGCAAGCGTTTAATTGTTAATGCAGTGTCATTCACAGTAGCAGCCCCGGGACTGGCCTCTGCCTCTCCGGCGCTCGGTGACTCGGTTGGTTCTGCTTCTGACCCAGCTTCTACGGCACTAAAGGGAGCTGAAGACTCCTCTGACTCCAACAGAACTTCTATCGATGACTCGGCTGATTCAGCTTCTGACACGGCGTTGAAGGGAGCTGCGGACTCTGACTCCAACAGAGCTTCTATCAATGACTCTGTAAGTCCAGCCTCTGACACAGCTTCTACAGCATCGGAGAGAGCTGCAGACTCCGACTCCAGAAGAACTTCTATCGATGACTCGGTGGATTCAGCTTCTGACACAGCGTTGAAGAAAGTTGCAGGCTGGGACTCCAGCAGAGGTTCTATCTGTGACTCGGTTGATTCAGCTTCTGACACAGCTTCTACATCATTGACGAGAGGTGCAGGCTCTGCCTCCAGCAGAGGTTCTACGGACTCTGGACTTTTCCCCCCACGCCGACTTATATCGGGGGGGAGGAAATGGTCGCAGGGGCTCCTGACGGTATTACAGACTGCATTGCCCACAAGGAAACCAATGGTTAGAAAGGGCATGTTGCTATTCCCTTACCTCTATTATGTTTGTGCGCCTGAATGAGGTGAAATTGCTCCTCCCTTTGTAGTGGTTGTGGTTACTGAGAGAGAATCCAATGTTCCGTCATACATGGACCAACCGCATGTGCTTTGAATCAAAAGCAGACACGGTGATGTCATGCTGATGTCACGTCCCTATTGAATCAAATGCATGGATCGTGACATCACATTGACGTGGCTATTCTATTGACCCAGGGACATGTTAAACAACCGAATTAAGAGCTTGTTGTTATTGATGTTTCTTTCCTTTTGATTGATAAACCAATTATTACTGCTGCGGTAACCTCGATTAAAATTTTAATACATAAATCTAATACATGTGAATGTATTAAAATGAGAATACGTGATTTCCTGAAGCATGTGTTCCTTAGACCATTATTCGTATCCTAATCTTTACGTCTGATAATTTTAGTGTTGTCACATGTTGTAGTCTTTGATGTTGTTTCCGCAAATGCCTCACAGACTCGTAAGTGACGTAGAGCCGGGCAGCCAGTACCAACCATTCATTGGTCGCAGTAGTGTTTTTGTAACTTAACTTCTCTAACATATTAACATCGCTCTACTCTAATAATTTTTCGAAAGAACAGTCTTAACTCTTCGGTTATCTGGCTGATGTACTGTTACCCTTTTCCACAGATTTCATGACGGTGTTATGGCCCAACTGATTTTTACGTTTACTGGTTTCCAAACCTAACAGCTGCAGATATGGTCCGCCTCAGTCAGCAGATTCCTCACTCATTCACAAATATATTATTGGCAATTTTCAATGTCACATCTCATATCAACTGCGGCGAATATGATTGTATAAGTAAGCACTAGTTCACAGTCACCTACGGGGTAAAAAACCTCTGAGAAAATATCATTCTTGCAAGATTGCATGGATTTGGATTCGATCTGACCACACCAGTCTTAAAACTGGAAGTCCCCGGTAATCACTGTAAGACATGCCAACTCTTTAATTGGTTGTTGTGTGTCACATTGATTATGTCAGCATCCAGGAAATGATTGGGGTACACCTTAATCAACTGGTTACCTTGGCTCATCTTAGAAGAAACCCGAATTTATCAAGATTGCTTTCACGATGCTTTGGCCACATTCACCACTACATTACAGCTGCCTACTACAGATCACATTATGACAAAAAAAATACTTTAAAACTGCAACGATCTAGCTCAGGCAAAACTTTCAAAACACACTAAATGATTACTAACACTGAGTCACAGGAAAAATAAAATACATGTGGTAATATTCTTACCTACAGTAGTGAAGGCATGGACTTAATGATATACAGTCACTCTCCTTCCTTTGGTGTGGCTCTATTGGATCGTAAAATACGCAGGCACCTTCTCTTATCCAACAGGTCCGAATTTGGTTTTGGTTCCAAGCCTCACAATTCAAACACAAATATCTGTACATCAGTATGTCCATATATGACGGTTGTGAGATTTGATGCAAACACCACAAGCTACATAACATAGCAAGATTCCAACGCTGTGTTTCTTATAATTCCACGACCAACTGGCATCGTACAATCACCCGAAGAAGAGCAAAAAAAAAGTTTGTATCAAACAGTGGCATACATAAATGATGTCATACCTTTGATGTTTTGCTAGCTAGCAAAAAGGCTACTCGTCACTGTGAGCTGATAAACGGCCTGTTCCAGCGCTGTTTAGCTTCAGCGGAGGGATTCTAATGTGAAACGGATTCAACCTATCAAATTCCACACAGTGTGTTCACCCTCTCACAGTGAGCGAAAGGTGTCGTTGACAGGGATTTGGAGACTGTCCGTTGATTCTCTTGGATCTGATGGTTCGTTAGACGTGTCAGTCATTCAGATTGACCAATGGGCTGCTGAGCTGTAACGTTGTGTCTCTGCCAGCTCTGACATCATTCCGCCGCACTACAAAGATTGTTTTTAGAGACAGATGAGCACCTGTCTATGTTAAAAAAGATGTATTAGATGTAACACACACTTACAGACATATAAGTGAAATTAAATGGGTTTTGCAGTGAGAAACCTTTGGAGATTCTTTCTGACCATGTCCCTACTAAAGCCTGTAACTTTGCTCAGGCACATATAATGTTCAGATGTTGTTCTATGGATTTCAAGAGGAATGGGCCTTATTACATTGGGGATATTCATTCTGAATGTCAGGCGGACATGAAATCTTTCATTTATGTTGTGTTTCATCTTCATTTACTCCCACACAGTAACATTTATTCCAATTTTCACCTCTGCTGAAATCTCACATTACCTTTATATAGATAAAGGCTCTGCCCCATGAGTTTCTAGTGGACTTTTATTCATTTTCCATTCCTTGTGTATCTCTAAGTTCCTAGTGTGTCTTTGCCTCAGTTAAGTTACTTTTGTTATCCCCTGTGTTTATGTTTTCTTAATTTCCCATTTTTCATGTTTGTTTGTTTTTGTGCATATAACCAATTACCGACATCTTCACTGATGTGTGAGTTGCGGCTCACTTGCTTGTTATTTTCTTTGGGCGGTTGGCAAACAACAAATTTGAGCATTGACGCCACCATCTGGTGTGGAGAGTGGATCAACATTGCTATCATTTACTTTTGTTTAAAAAAAACTAAAACCAAAACAAAACTAAAAATCTATATCTACACAATTACATTTGTTTGTCTAAGATACTGCAAAGGGATTTAACAACACTCATTTGAGTTCTTTTGTAGAATTTAAAGGAAAATCACGCAGCCACTTCCTTATGGATGGAGGTCAGGTCACGTATTTCCGGTCTAGAGTGGAGCTCCATTGGCAGACCCTTCTCGTTAGGTACGGAAACCACAACACCTGCTGCCCAACCGGGTGAGGACCGTTACGGTCAGGTTAGCGTGGTCAAGTACCGGTCAGGCTCTTTCAGCCCTGAGTCCATTTCTAATTGTACACGCTAGTCGAGGGACAAAGGGCGAATAACAACAAACGCTGCCCAGATGTGTTCAGGACCCCAGGCAGTCACGCGACACTTCCGGCTGGCGCTGTCAAACCCACAGGTCAAACCAAACGCAGTACACGTCGCACTTCCGACCCCTAGTTTTCAAAATAAACTAAATAAAAATAGACTACTGAATCCGATTCATTCATTCATTTATTGTTTAGTATCAGTGAACGATGACTTTTTCATTGTTTACTAAAAAAATCAACACGAACACTCATGATGGACACTAGTGTCCTCCTCTCTTGTATTTGCTAATCTGGAAATTTCAGCAGATAACATTTACAGTCATGTCTAATGACTGTAATTAAGAAATTACACAAAAATACAAAAGCAGTCTTAATATTTGCTCTCTATCTGATCACCATTTATTTATCTTTTTTTTTGAGGGGGGAATGTACAAGAAGTAGAGCCATATCCATCAGTGAAATGATTATTGCAGTTTTGATTTTGGTCCGAGACTGGAGGATTTCTGGCACCTGCTGGACATTGGTAGAACTGCAGGCAAGGCAGTACTCAACACAGGATTTTTCTACAATGATATACTGTGTGTGGGTCCTTAGTCCTCACAGTGTATTATACATAATATAGCTTGTGATTACATATTGTCAAAGCATCATAGAATGATATGGTATCAGACACTCTCTTGCCTGATATTCCGGTATTATTTATCATGTGATTTTTATTTGCTGTGTCCGAGAATCTCAAAGAATGAGTGCACAAACATTCAAATATCAGGTGATAAGGTTCGAACAATGGAAGGTCATATCATGCTCCCACTGTGAGTGTGAGCAAGTGTCTGCATGTGAAGCCAGATGGAACTGTTTTTTATTAAGGTTAAAAAATGAGAAAAGGGATGATGAAGGAATGTGCTGTGGTGAGGACCTGGGTTGTCAAATGAAAAAGCCCCCTGAGAATCACTGGACTGTAACATAAAACAATGTCATAAATAATAAAAATTGAAGACCACTGTATTAGTTTGATTCCAAAATACACACGTGCATGCAGACACTATTACACATCAAATTCCAGAATGTATTAAAATTACCTCAGTATTAAAATCCAATTCACTTTCTTAACTGGCTTATTCTTATTAGAGGCAGATTCTTAACCCTGCATGAGCAGAATAAAAGCCACATTATACTGTATGTAACAGCTAACAAATAAGTTTAGCCAGCCTCTACAGACTGCGAAGTGGACCTGGTCTCTTCAATCATCCATTTGAGAAGAAAAATAGAACCAATGTTCTTGCATCAACCAAAACTCTTCATAAATTGACAGTGTGATCATATACAAAACAGAGTAATCCAACAATTATTTGTATGCAGCGAGGAATTGTGGGGCGTTGTTTTCTCATTTAACTTTCACGTTTTTTTTCTTTACAGGAAGCCAAATGGGTGACCACATTAGACACCATGTCTATTGCTAGCTGCAGTTAAAGGGTCTTCGAGGAGCGGGAAGCTGCAATTCCTAGATGCTTGGAAACAAGTAAGACTCAGGTAAATATCAGTTTCAACCAAACCGTCCATAAAAAAAAAAAATCTGTATCCTTTCGCAATCGAATCTCAGTGGAGGGGTCAGAGGTTAGAGGAGCAGAGAGTAGTGGGTGTCTTGAGGGGGGTCTTGAACAAGATGCTGTTGCTTGTAATGTATAATCACTTGACACCACTAGAGGACACTCTGCTGCAACATGTAGCAACACAGATGTGTAATGTGGATTCACCATCGACATCGACTGCCTGTTAAAAGAAATCACCTACTGCATAACAGAATTTCTCACACGTTTAACTTTCGCATACTGTAATTCTTTATGGAAAAAATTGTTGACATTATAATTCAGACTAAGAATGCAAATGAAGGGTTTTCAGGAAATTCTGCCTAATATTAGTGGAGGTTTCCCTAATAATAATAAGTGAGCAGAGGTCACACCTTGCTCTCATTTCTACTAATCCTGACGCAACTTTGTTACTTTCCTAACACGATCTATAAAGACCGGGGATGATGATAATCGCAGAGACAAAGGGAACGTTCTACAAGACAAAGTGCACCGAACTCTGGTTGTCAGTGTTGAGCAGAGAGATGGTACCCTGCCCCTTTTTCCAGGAAGGCGTCACTGCTTACGTCTGAAGGACTGACTGGGTTGTCCGACTTTTTACTTATTTTTATGACTCACGGTGGGAATGTGAATGACCTGTGCCTCTTTATGAGTATTGGTGAAGTACCAAACACTGAGATTTAGAAATTAAAGGTTTTTTTTGTGATACTATTATGTCAAATGTTGACGTATACTCTGTCCAAAGAGTATGGTAAAGTTGTTTGGTTATAATAGTACTTTAAAGCTTTAAAACACGTAGACTTGTGCCAGTAATTGTTGATAATACTTGGTAATCGACAGACAAACACTGGAATCAAACAATACCAATATCAATGCCGAATGCGACCCATGAGCAATGGCTCCAGATTGAGTGTCCAGCTCCCAAGTGCTGGGAGTGTGGCGATGGCACCGTGAGGCTGCAGCACAATGAGGCGGCATTCCCTCTGGGGAGAAAGAGGGGCAGGGTTTCCAGTCGGGGCGTGTTGTCTGCATCCTACAGAAAGACGGGGCAGAAAACCAAGAGCTCCCCCTAAACCCAGTGAGTGTCACCTTCCCTGCGACGATCGGCTTGCTGAAGGCGACTCGTGGACAGGTGATAGCAACGCCCATCGCCGTCAGATGTTTCATTATCTGAAGAGTCAAATGGACTTCAGTGAGCCTGTCTTATTGAGGCCAAAGCTGTTGAGCGAAGGCCCACGGACAATGCGTTGTGATCTTTCACCATTCTCTGTGCCTGACAGAAAAGTCAGCGATAGATAAGCACGTGCACAGTATATGTTTAAGGACACTAAATACTAAAAGTATCCCAGCCGCTAGTCTGAAGCATTATTTTAAAATTCTCAGTTAATACTCCAGCCTTTAAGTCAAGCGCACTCCAATTTCAGTCCTCTGCGCCCATACCCATTCCCCGTTCTGCACGTGGCCACTGGAATGACATGTTCTGCTGGAAACAGCAGGCTTGAACTGAAGAAATGGGGAGCAGGGGACAGGGGAGAGAGAGAAAGACGTCACAGCTTTCATCATGACACATAAGTGACTGGATAAAAAAAAAAAAATGCCCCACAGGTCTGTTTACTGTCCTTCGAGCTGGTTAATTTAAAGTAAATATTTGCACCCCACAGCTGACGGAGACCTGGAGGGCTGAGGGTGATTAAGACACCCATGGGGTTTCTCCTATGCAAAGGGCAGGGGCTTTGAAGACTATTAAGAGCGCTCCTGCCGTTTATTTTATTCAATTTCAATCAACACAGTCCACTCTGGGTAATGAGGAATTAGCCTCTTGTTATCTCCCTCGCACAGACACGGTACACATACAAGTCAGGTGAGGGGTCGGGTGAGTGGAAAGGGGAAGACGGGGGACAGTTAAAGCATCATTTTATGGTTGATTACAGCGTGAATCTAATTTGGGTACAGTGCAGTGTTTTACTAAGAGAACAAGAAATGTCCACCTCATGATGGTGCAAGAGAAAAAAGGCCTTTGGACCATCAATGTCTGGGGGATTCATCCGACCGACTGACATCACAAGAGCCATGATGCTCGTTTGCCAAACCCCCCCCCCCCCCACACTGAACTACCCTGTTAGGGTTAGGGAAAACTGATTAGGTAATGTACAAGTGCCCATCTGTCAACACGTACATTCAAAAATAAACTAAAGTGCGACGTTGCAGCCCAACCCTTCTATACCCCAAAAATTCATAGGTATTTTTCGGTAAGTATTATTAGGTAACGGGGTAGATAGGTAAGTATTATTGATCAGACATAAACATAACACTGTAAATGTAATCAAATGATGCACAACAAGTGATCCTGCATTCCGACCTTGTGTGTATTTTTGGCGACGGCATCTTGTACACAGCTAGATGTAGTTCAGCCAGACAGGATAGACTCAGCCCCTAACGTCAACCCTCTTCGTGTCGAGCGCGTCACGCCAGCTTGTCTTTCTTTCTGCAATTGGCCTATTTTCCGACTAGTATACAGTAAATTGCTGCATTTATACAGCGCTTTTCTTAGCCTTAGCGAGCTCTACACTACAGCATGTGTCACATTCAGCCGCTTCATAATTTTAAAAGCGGTCGTTCCAATGCAAAACTAAATCCCAAAACTGTATTGTTTTTTAATACAATTTATTTTGTTTAGGTATCCAAATTTAGCGGGAATGCGTTGGTGGACATCCTCATCTTTACCGTGTGTCTGTGTCTGTGTGTGTGTGTGTGTGTGTGTGTGTGGGTGTGTGGGTGTGGTGATGTGAGCGATAACGATAGAGGGGTGGAGGGGGAAGGTCTGACTCCTTATCTGCCGCTTCGTTAAGATGACACGATTACAATAATTGTTCCCGGACCCTAATCAGACCACAGCAGGAGATGGTGTATGTGTGTGTGTGTGTGTGTGTGTGTGTGTGTGTGTGTGTGTATGTGATGATTGCCTGAAAAGATTTTTCAACATTATTTAAGCTGCTCTACAGTTTAGACAATAGATTCAACAGTTTGGTCTGAGCAGCCTGATTGGTTCACAGCTTCAATTCACGGTTTCCAGTTGTTTTTCGAGGGTTTGAGAGTTGTCAGTTGTCCTCCTTACAGATGCAGAGTCTCGATCCCCTGCTTCTCATTAAAGGCGGATGGGGTATAAGTCCTTTTTTTTCTATACATCAGAGAAAGTTTTTGTTTTTTCCATTACTCTCCAGTAATCAGAGCTCAAAGGCTGAGAGTTGTTACTGAGGCTCAGGAGGGGCACCACACATTCCTTTTCCCAGGGTGTAGATAGTGATAATGTGGTGTATTAAACGTTCCGGGTGCTGTGGACATTAACCGAGCTTTTCTTGTTTCCCCGTCTGTCTGCGGCAGACAGTCAACAGTCGCCAACAGGTTACTGGAGCCAGCTGGTGATTGGCGCGCTGCTTGGTCGAGTTCCCAACAGGCCTGAGGAATTCCAGGTGGGACGGAGGTGTAATTGAGTGATGCTACCCTCAAGCAGTGTACCTTACACACACACACACACACACACTGTTACATTGCTTTTTCTGCTAATGATGTCTGCTACTGAAAACGGATTTTTACTCTTTAGCCGTCGACAGTCACTCAGTCAAGGTTAAAAACAGGTTAAAAACAAGGCCGTGTGTCAGACTTGCAGAACTTGAGGGGAAACTACTGTTGTCTATCAGACAGACCAGTTCAGGCCAAAACTTGAAAACATCCTCATTGTAATCATCGTAAAACAGATCAGCACAGTTGATGGACACAGAGAGAGACACTTTTTGCTGTCGTACTCAAACTGGAGCACCCCATCATTCAGTGATGGTTGACACGTGAACTTGAGCGGGGAGCAGTCCACCTGAGGACGTTGTCGTGACCTGAGCGGCGTGATGTCATCCCATCTATGACAAGGGGCAATGCAATGCATCAAACCTCCCTCATCCGCCGAACCTGAACCAAAAAGCACCAGCCAACCAAACCCTAATGGGATCTCAAATGGTTGCTTAATATAATTGTCTTTATTGCCTATTGCCTCTGTGGAGGGCATTGCGGGGGTTAGGGCTGCAGTTAGTGTAGGGTGTGTGTGTGTGTGTGTGGTGGGGGGGGGGGGTCAGGAGGCAGTGGAGATTGCTCTTTATAGCCTCGGTGGCGGAGGTCCATGCCAAAATATGGCCGTCCATTACAGCGGGCTCTATTAGGTTAATGACTTTAGCAGCTTTATGGCCATGAGCTCATTACTTAGACAGGCCAATATAATCAGCAGCCGCACTGGAGCCCACCGACAGAGCAGACAGGTCTGTGGGTAAGAAACGGACCCGAGGGTTTTCCCCTGTGCAGCCTGGGAGACACTCGTGGTATGTCTTACACTCATCTGTCGTCTTACCAGGAGCGGCACACAATTCTGCATTAACATACATGCTCTATACTCTAAATTTGCTCCCAGGCAAATAATGTCCACGAACTTTAATGATTGCAATGGCCAATAAATAAAGTGGACACAAACGACGTCTGTGCCATTACACAGAAGGACAGCCATTTAGTATTTAAAACCTGAGAGTTCAAAAAACAAAACAAAAAAACAAACAAACAATTAAAATGATTTATAAATGAATGGTTTGCATTTTCAATAGCTCACTCACTCATTTATGAATTTATTGAAATTAAACCACCTCTCATGTGTCTGTGACATCCTCTCACATCTTTCACAGGTGTAAGTTTGTGTAAAAGGCCTTAGCAAATCCCTTAGCACCCTTATCAGTGAGTATTTTGCTCTAATATGCATATTTCAAGGTTTGCATTTTCAATAGCTCACTCATTTATGAATTTATTGACATCAAACCACCTCTCATGTGTCTGTGACATCCTCTCACAGCTTTCACAGCTGTTAGTTTGTGAAAAAAGGCCTAAGCAAATCCCTTAGCGACACAGTCCCTTACACAGTAACGCTGTTACGTGTCTGTGAACGCCTGTCCACAGTGGGAGGGCATTTTCCACTGTCAGGATCAAGCAGATCTGTGCTGTGTACAGAAAATGTGGACATTCACTTTCGTAAAAACTCACAGTGAGTTCCATAAATAAAAAGATGTTCCTTTTGTACTTTTCTTTTGTTTGTATTTGTTCAACTACTACAATACTACACCTTTATTTATAAAAAGGATGTGGCTTTGTTTTGTATACTGCTAAGACGACCCTAGAAAACAGGTCATTGTTCAAAGTCAAAAAACATCAAACATTATTATGTTAGTTTTAATAAATTTAAAAGTCCTGTACCTTTCTCTGGCATTTCTACTTTCTTGCTGTATGGAAAACCTACTGAACCGTGACACCACTGTGTGGTATGTGAACCGTTACACCCCTAGTATGCATGCTTGTGTTATTTAAAATGGCCTCCAATAGACAGGCAGTGATGAAAAGCAGCAGCAGCAGCAGCAGCATCATCATCATCGACTGTTCCTGCATCAGCTCATCGGCCTGCCGCTTCCTGGGTGTGCAGTGTTCAACAGGGAGCTGCGGGAGTTTGCTCGGTTCATCTCACCGGCGGGGTTATTTTTAAACCCAGGGTTTGATCGTACACAGCGGTCTATCATTTAGGGAAGTGGAAGTAATGCCGAACGGTTCCTTTTGAACCCTCAGTGCCAGTGCTTTTGTAAAACAGCTGAGTCACTGTTTAAAAAAAAAAAAAAAAACTTATCACGAGCTGAAAACAATGGGCTTACTGACCTTCAGTGGTTTCACTTTAACCTTTGCCACAGCGTTGATGTCAAGCACCACAGGGCAGTGATTCTCAGACTGGGGGTCCGACTCCACTGGGGTCACGAGACGATTTCCTGGGGATTGCCAGATGTTTGTGGAGATACATAAACATAACCTTTCTTACGGCTCAGGGGAAGAGAAAAAAGGGACGTCGTACTCACCTGCCTGATTATCCCGGTGGGTCACCACTCAAAGGGCAGAAAGTAATGATCACACCCTGCAGGAGGAGGGTGTGATCATTACTTTCTGCCGTGTATTATAGGCCTAGTGTGTAGGATTTAGGTTGATCCATCAGCATAGTCATTATCACCTGAAACTAAAAATCAGTTTTCGTCAGTTTAGAATGAGTCCTTCATATCTACACAGGGAGCGACTCTTTAACTACTATGACTTTCTGTTATATCTACGTGGAATCATGCATTTGTCTGTCATACTTTGCTTAAGACAATAGCTTTGTTCGAGAAGCGATCAGGGTTGTTCATTAATTCAAATGGTTCAACGGCATGTACAGCCACTTTCAAATAAACTGCTCCCACAACTTACTTTCTCACTTTATCATCATCTTTCATTTTCCATTTTCAACTGTTCCCATATTACCAGCCAAGACACAGCGTCAGCTCTGCATTTCCATGAAATGTGAGGCTTTGAGGTAGGAAATTTGAATTGGGATTTCTTACTGGAATGATTGAACTTTTTTCAGAACATTGATATTCAACTCAGTCCTCTCAAGATTGTCTTCACCCTTTAAAGAGGACCTTACATGAAGTGCTCAGTGCTAATCTCCAAATTCAGGCTCTGTGTGTGTTTCCGTCTGCATGCATGTACGAGCTGTGAGCCGAGAGTTTTGTGTGCGTGTGCGTGTGTGTTAGAGAGAGACATGGCGTACCGTCCGGGGAACACTGGTAGATAACAGCATGCTTCTGTTCTCTGCTCTGCTGAACACCAATCACGTCCTCTTTCAGATAAAGCCCAGGGCAATGAAAATAGACTAGTGAATGTATGTATGCAAAAGTGTTATTTATTTATTTTATTTTTTTTGTATGTGCAGGGATGTGTGACAATGAACTGTTTTAAAAGCCTGGAATTAAATATTTCTGCACTCATGCCGATCCAGCTGTCTTTGACTCACTTTTCTCATCACGGTTTGCGCTGACCCTCAGGTGCCTACAAACCGTCGGTTTGGGCAATTCTCACTCCCTGATGCTTTGGCCTGTTGCCCACATCCAGAGTTCTTGGCTAATGGTTCTGACCTCTATTAGTGCCCCTTTCCGTCACAGACTCACCTCTTCCATCCTCCTCCATATTATGGAGTCTCCTCCGGTTCTGCTCCTGGCTCCTCCTGTGCCGCAAATCCGAGGTTTCCTCTCAACTATCCTCCTCTCCTCCAAGTCTTGGAAGGATGCCACTGACTCTCCTGTTGGCAACATCAGGGTCGGATCAAGACATCGTGGCACTCCAGTTGGGATTAAACCGTTATGTGGTTGCACTATGTGGCACAGGGAGCACAAGGTTTGGTGAACATAACCTGAAAAAAAGGAATAACTGGAAACCCACCACAATGCCTTGAGGTGTTGACTCGTGCCGCTATGGTTAGGACGTGACATGAGAGGCGGATTCAGGCTCCACTTTTACATTTGCAGAGCACACCAATGAAGTAACCGAGGACATGAAGATTACACAATTGCATTCTGACGCTTTTGCATATGGGTAAGTTGTAAATGGACACATCTAAACACGGTTGAGCCTCACAACAACCTTTTAATGTGACTTCCACATGGTTGCACAGAATGTGATTTTTCTATTGCCTCCTCCATACCAGTGGTTCTCGACCTGGGGGGCTTGCTTGGGTTGTGGGGCAATTTACGAGATAGAAAAGTCAAAGCAAAACACTACACGTATCTGAATTCTTTCTGTTTCTGTTTGCCTCTTCTCTCTATCTGTATGTGTGTGTAAAAAGTAAAAATTAAATACTTAACGAACTACACTTATTGGAAAAACAGTCGCCTGATTCAATGCACACATTTGCATTTTAATGAGAGAACGCCGTCTCCTTGAAGCCCACGGTGCTTTAAAAAAATGTACAACATACTTTTATTATCAGTAGGCCCCTTTTTTTTTAACCCCTTTTGGAGGCATTTGGTGATGACTTTCCTCAATCATCTCTCCAAGTCCTCTTTGTCTCATCTTTCGCTCCTCTCCTCGGCCTACATGTGGTATAGCTCCTGACTTGTGAACAAACTATTTTCAACACTTGCTTTACATCAAATTACCTTTTTTGAATTTGCAAAGATGACATTCGTTTGTCAGTTGCTGTTTCCTCCACACCTTTTCTGCAGATAGCACAGCGCTACGTTTACTTGCATCAGACAGATTTTTGAATATATGTTCATATTCATGTTTTGTTGATTATTCTTTGATATTGCAGCGACTGATATTTTCCTCTTTTTTTCCCCAGCAGCCGCCAAATTCACCTGGTAACATCTGTTGGATTTGCCTCCCCCAGGTTGTTACCAGTCAAACCTCCACCTCAGCCTATTAATAAAGCCTCCCGGCTCCATCGCTGATCCGCCTCCGTCCAGTTAAGGAGCACCTGGCTGGGGAGGGAGCACACCCGTTCACTTGACGTAGAATTCCCAGATGCGTCCGTGTGGCCATATATCATGGAATGCTAAATTCCTTTCTCCGTCTGAGCCTCCTCCTCCTATTATAGTCATCTTGTTTCCTCCATCACAGTTCCATTGAACAACTGACTGCTAGATTATCGACGCTCTCACCAATGAGCAGCTGACGACTCCCTGCTATGACTAATGGGCATTGCATTGAATTTACAGTCCCATCCCGGCCCTCTGTCATCATTAAAGTCGATGGATGCAACGGGCCGTCACATGACACTGATGGAGAAATATATTTATACAATCTTTTGCTCATGAGTTCTAGCCGATGCGGCCATCGCAGTGTGACTTTTAGTGGCTGATAAATCAGCCATCGTGGTGGAGGTGGGCTTAGCGTCTAAATTGGCTTAAGCTTTGACATCTTCTGCTCAACAAAGCTAGTCGCAGTGACAAGAGCAGCAAAAACTGTGATCGCCACTGTTTTCATGATCATTTTCACTCAACGCCATTGGATGAGGCCCAATGCTTCCTCTCCCGTGATGCCTGTTCTGATGCCACTGACCAATAAGAAGACTTGATCAGAATCAAAGTGGATATGTGGAGACAATAAAGAAGCATGCTTTTTCAAATGTGTGGAAATAGGAGGTGAGAAAATCGGAAAAACAAAATGATACAAATTGAACTTCCCCTTTTGAATCATTCAACTTTAAACCTTCAAATCAAAAGCTCCTTTTGTCTAACAAATATAAAAAATGTAAAAATATTTCCAGTGTGATATAGCAACGTTTACATAACACACTGGTTTGTCCTCATCATAACACCCTTGTATAATCATCTTGTAATGTTTATTGAGAAATGTTAAGTTACCGTGTGACACAGCAATCGGACTAAAGCCCTACGCATCAATGCAAGAGCCGTTTTGTTTCAGAGTCTAATAAATGGATCATCAATTGGAAAGTAAGATGACTTTTTGCCTGAAACTAACCACACAATCAAACATAACACTGACTTCAAGAATAATTTCCTCATGTTGAAGATAACATGCATCTAATACTACTCATAAGTAGTATTAGATGATTGCATCGATGAGGTAAGTTATAATTGGCATGGCATTGGCAATATACAGTAGGTGAGTGAACCAGGTTTTCAATGTTTTAATTTACAACACAGTGTGGCGCAAATGGAGACATCCATTGTGAGGAAAGGTTGCAGTGCAGGCAGAGGTCAGGCTCGTCTTAAAGGTCACGGAAACAGCTCATGTTGCAGCCCAAGTTAATGTTCCTTTGCAAATGCATCAATGAAGAAACTGTTGAAAGAATGAACAATGGTGAATGAAAGGCTGTTTTACCCTTTTTAATCTTTCCATCAACCTTAAAGGCCCAGTGTGTAATTTTTGTACTTTTCTGGCGGCATCGGGTGGTGAAGTTGCAGACCGCAACCAACTGAGCAGGTGACATTTTATGGTGGTGCACTGCTAATTCCATTTCCGGTTTCCTGCAGCGCTGAAAATTCAACATGAATGTGACTTATTCTGGACCGTTTTCTGCAAGCGTTTTTTTTAATGCTGCAATCCATTACACCTCGAAACCGCTCGGAATTTGGACCAGGGAAGTCGGGGTGGTGATTTTTTTCCGACCTTCTGAGTTGCAGTGGAACCGGAACGCAGCACAACACGACGATTTACACGGAGGTCGGGTCCCCGTAATGATATTATATTTAACTCATTCACAGTTGACAAAAAGAATCTGTTCTTTGTTGAAGGTGAATATATATATATATATGAACACACAATTATGGACGATATATTCAATTTCTGTGAATACGTTCTTCTAAATATAACACACTGTAGCTTTAAGTAAGAAGAGGAAAATAATTGAATTCACTGTGCTGATCAAAAGCTCAGCAGCAACTGGCAACTTTCAAGGAAGAATGTTTTCTATTGTGTGCCTAAGATGATGTAATGAATCAACCAATAGGGAATTTCAACATGATTTTGACCATCTTATTTGCTTTCTTACATGACATGTGCTTTAGCGATGATTGAATCTTTAATCGCTTAAATGAAAAATATATATACATATCAATAAGTTAATGCGAAATCGGAATATTATATTTCTCCCCTTATTGGACAAAAAAAAAGTGGGGCAGCATTGTTCCAGTGCGCACCAGCAGCACGACTCCCATGTGTGCAAGAACTGACACCTTGACAGTCACATCCACAGCGACTCAGGGAACGGTCAGTTAAGACCATTGCCCTCACTAACATTCACTGGAAATGAAAAGCCCCAATTACTGATTTATGCAAAAAAAAAGCGGTTAATTTCCAACAAATTCACTCACAAAAGATTAATAATTGGATGTACTTCAGCTGGGAATGTAATTTTTTTGTAAACATGGCAGTGAGCTATAAAAAATGTACAAGGAAGCTGTTTTGGCTCAGCGGTGAGCAAACACTTACATCACGAAGAGTATGACCATTAACCTTAATAGACAGCACCTCAATCGGATGGGAAAGAATGGCAGCAGTCTGCGGTGGCGAAGAAGGGGGAAGTCACAGTAACCTTTTTGGCATCTCGGTCGGTGGGAAAATGACTAGTCTGACGCCTCCTGAATGAATCACATCTGTGACATTTAGTCCATAGAGGTTTTCACGCACGGTGTGGTGGCTGGCAACACCCCCACACCGGCAACTAAACAACACCCACGAGGCATGAGGAAGAAAAGCTCACGATTGTCGAGTATGGGAGACTTAGACACTTTCTGGAGCGTTTGGTTCAGGCGGTTGTGTCACGTCAAGTCTTCTGTCATGCGGTCTCGGTTATTTAAGGATAATAACTTACATTCTTTTTGGAAATCCATCTAAAATTGTTCCTCACTCCATGGTAACGCCATACCTTTTCCACTTGAATGGGTGCAATGTGTTTTTATGACGACAGGGAATGGAACAAAAAGAACCTCCCAACCCTTCATCAACATCTTTGCCCCCCCCCCCAAAAAAAACCTACTTTCTTGTTGAGGCTCGGGTGTAAAAGTCAATGAATTCTTTTAACCAGGTCTCGATTGGATCAGGCCTCACAACGTCTGGCAGGGAGAAGATAAGACCTGTTATCTCTGTCCAACAAACCTGCAACCTCCCTCTGTCCTCCCCATGACTGGACCAGAGGAAAGGGAAAAGGAGAATAAGAGAGAAAAGACAAAACATGAATTTGCATTAAAAATTTCCAATGGTGGTAATTACGCAAAAAAAAATATAAAAACTGTTACCTTGATCAAGAAAATCTCAGAATCCGAAAGAATTCAGAAAAAAATATTTTTAGGCTTCCTACTAGTGTGTAGTCGAATACGATGAGATGAAAATGGGCAAGGTGCCACAGCGACCAGTCAGACAAAAGGAACAGTATCCCGAACTAACAATTAGATAAGCTAAGTAGAGTTAAGTTAAGCAGACCACCGACAAGGAGAATAGTTTGGAGGTCTTTAATAAAACTTTCACAAGAGTTTATGTGCCAACGGTGCAGAGTCAGGTCGGCAGGTGAGCAGGGGTGAGGGTACATGCGAGTGGCTGGTCGTATGGTGTGGTGACTGCGGCCTAGAAGAGGCCGGCTCGGGGAGAACAAAGAACTCAGGCTGGCAATAAAGCATACCTGCCAACACTCCTGTTTTTTCTGGGTTTCTCACGTTTTTTAGCCCTATCTCCCGGACCCCTCCCGGTTTGTTATTTCTCCCGGGAAACTCCCGTAATTTGCATGGCCCAAACTCCTTTATAAATAATCGGACCAATATGTTTGTCTAATGTTGACCAGTTGCCAGATCTTGTATGAAACGCATCCTATTCACACAATCCACACACCTACAATTTTCAACCCGTTTGTCACCTCAACCTGGCAAACTATAACCCAGTTGCGCAGTTGATCTGCCGATAATGGCAGGTGAAGGCGGTGTTCCTGCAAAGAAATCAAAGTATAGCTGTAAATTTCAACAGTGTGGAACCTCCACGCTTTTTGTAAGGTGCGTCACACTTATTTTAATGTAGAGCACGGCGGGAAAAATGACATTACCCAGCACATTAAAACACAGCGGCACCATCGCGCAGGAGAGGCACATAAGGGCGCACAGGCAATTTCATCCTTCATCACGAAAGGACAGACAGAGGCAGAAAACGTGATGCAAGCTGAACTCAAGATCGCAATGTAAATAATACACCCCCCCCCCCAGCGGAAAACGTCATGAGGTCAAGGAAAGGTGTAAAGGAGGACTGATAGGACTTAGGAAAAGACGACAGCGCTGCTCAGAGAATCTGACTCCACTTTCATTATACTGCGTCATAACGCGTCGGCGAAATGTTATTGATGTGCGTCTGCCGTGGTGAATCAATCATTTACATCAGATGCGAAGGATTCATATGTAACAGTAACTGACATGATGACGTGCGTCTCTTCTGGGTCATATTCATACTCTTCTACTTCTTCTACTTCTACATCTGATTGAATCGTTTACGTCCGTGCATGGCGCGTCACGTTAAATATCGCTGCCGCAATGAATTGTGGGGCGTCTTTATCTCCTTACTCTCACAAAGGAAGCTCCGGTGATCCCTAAGGAGATAGGAAAGGAAGCATTGAAGCTCCTAGACCTATGCATTTAGAGCATACGAACAGCTCTTATCATGGCTGCTGATCATAACACGTCAAGATTTAGGAAACTTCCTAAGCCAATTTGACACTTCGACCTCAGCCCATACGTCACACGGAGCCCACTTGGAGAGTAGGGGGAAAGTGGGCGGGGGATGAGCGGGGGATTGAAATGGAACGCATGCACCTGCCCTTGTCCACCTTCAGCCCAAACTATCATGGATCGACCGCCAGTTGTAGGCTTAGCAGTATACTGCTTCTTATAAATAATCAGAAACACCTTTAGACTCATTTCAAAGAGACAAAGACGATTGCAAGATGTCGGCACCTGGTAAATAGCTGCATCCGTCTTTGATTCAGAAAACCTCTGTTTGGGATCTGTATCACGATTATCATCACTGTTATTGCTGTACTTCTTTAGCGGTGAGCAATCGCGTTTTACATACATTACTGTCACCCACCCCTGGATGTATTCGCTTGCACCAAATCCACAACTGCAATGCATTGTGGGTGATGTCCACCTTTCAAGTGACCATCGTTGTTCACTCGCTCCCTCAGCCCTCCCAGGGTCGATCTCACGCGGTTCCCTTTAGTTTTTCAGACAGCTGGAACGACACTTATGAGGGCAAGTGCTGAGGGCAAGTGAACGAGGGCACGTTGAACCACTGGTGAAACGCAGCCTCAGTCACACCCCACTCAAAAGGGTGGAGAAACTCAAAGAGGGACAAATAAAAAAGATGTATGAACTTGAAACTTCTGGCACAGAAACCGTACTAACTTGCAGCAGATCATCAGAGAAACTCGCCTGTCGATAATAAGAAGCTCCGTCGACAAGAAGCCGCTGTCAAGAAGTTGCATCTTCACCAGAATCTGTCCTGACTCTCACAAAGTTTAGTCTAGACTCACGGTTGGGTGCCCTTTGCCCCGGATTGCTGAGACAGAGACTGGATGACGGACGTTTCTATGGAGACAGCAATTCTGTCTGTGAGATGGGGACACGTGATTCTGAGAGTTTACATACATCGCTCGGAGGGTTTTCTTTGGTACACCAATGCGTCGGCCACTTGTTGATGCGTGTAACAAACCAGAAACATATACTGAGCTCCTGTAATAAATACTTCTGCTTAAGAAGACATCGACGGCCTCCGTCTCTCTGATTCAACTGCATGAATTTTTCCATCACAACCCCCAGATGGAGCAAGATGATTTCATGACAATGAAACAAATAAAAAAAGAAATAAAAAAGAAATTCTCATGCATGATAATTACACAAAGCTATTGATATATGCTGTTGTTCCAGTGTTCAAATGGACATTTTGATGAAGAATAAGAACGTCAGTGAGTTCAATGGGTCATTTTACAAGAAGTTTTGAATCACAAGGAACATCAAGATGCAATGTCGACTTTGGCTGCACCACAGTCTCCGATGAGCTTTAAATGATGTTGTTTTTGTCTCCTGGTTGTTTTGAATCGGACTAAAATTAGCATCTGTTGTCGTTCTGTCTAATTTACTGTTCAGCTATAAGCCATTTCCCACAGGAAAAGTCCTAATGAGTATTTAATTAATGACATTGATTCATTTGCAGGAGGAAAAATCTGCTCCATGGATCAGACCCTGCGATCAGACCCTGCGATCAGACACAGTGATGCGTCCTCTCTGTTTCCCGGTCCTTGTTGCCGTCGCTCATTGCGCGTTTCCCACTCCCCCGTTTCTCCACATCTCTTTTTCCTGTGTCACAAGGCGTTTAAGATGGACCGGCGATGTCTCCGCTGCAGAGAGAGCACTTTTCTCTGAGATGTTGTTTGGCCTAATTGGCAGTCGACTGGATGCAGTTGGCTCCACAATACAACCTAATTGCTCGTTTAACATTTTGTGTCTCTTTTTCAAAATTGCCGAAAGACAAGAATGTTTCATCAGGGGTGGAGACTCAATGAGGCGAGGCAAATAAGTCAACATTGTACACCGTCATTATTGTGGGCGTGATCGTGTGATGCTGCAGAGGTTTACGTCTTCCGTTTAGTTAAGTCTCTCAAGATGGAGGAGAGCGCGAGCTCGAACTGAAGGAGATATGCATCGGGCGGCTCTGCCTCTGCTCTTATCGCAATGTAATATTTGCGCTTGGTTAATTTCATTTGTGTGTGAGTTAATTATTTGATCTGAGCTCATTTGGGCAGAGTTAAATCAAGTTGAATTATTTAATTCTCTCTGGTAATGTCCTCAAACTAAACCAAAGAAATTGTTAGGCGATCACAAATCGTACGTTCGCCCTGCATGAACGTCGACCGATGAGAGACAGCCTTTTTTGAGGTGCACGGGGGAAACGAGATGCTGTGTGGACACTGGACTGGACAGAAAGTGTTGGATGAGCGGGCAGTGGACCTGACGAGTCTCGACTGTAGGACGGTCCTTAGGATTACCTGAGCAGGCCGCCATCTGTCCTCTGATGGTTATCTGCTAATGAACCGCTGACCAGATGAGACAAACACGGTAATGGCGTATTGACCTCCAGAGGGCTGTCTTTTACGGCTGCAACCGCCACTCTGTCGCAACAAAGGTTCTGTGATTGGAGGGCGGAGAGGCAACATTTTTGACCACGCATAACGAAAAAAAACACTGCCTCATAATATACAAGCTGCTGTGAATAAGGACATAGTTCAACATCTTTGGAAACACACTCATTATACTATATAATATTGTTAAATGTGAAATTGGAGACAGGAGACTTAGCACAAACACCTGGTGGCAGGTGGGGAAAACCTGGCTCTGTTCAAGGTTCATACTATATGTCAGGGGGGTGACACACCTGACTTTTTCCTAAGCAGTGATGTTCCGGAGTCTCCGATGGTTGCCTGGCGACTTTGCATCCACGACGAGACTTGACTTAACTTTTTTTTCCACATTGGTTGTTGTATGGATTAAAGATATAATAAACTGAGCTCTGGAGGTGCTGGTTTGCCGACTGCTTACATTTGGACCGAAGTGGGCAAGCAAGTGTCCCCATTTCCGCTTTTTGTGCTAAGCTCACCACCTCCTGGCTGCTGCTTGTGTGCAGCAGTGATGTCAAAATGTGGGATTATTCCTTTAAAGACAAAAATGTTGGCCTTTTCCATTACAACGTGCATGTGGGTGTGTGTGTGTGTGTGTGTGTGTGTGTGTGTGTGCGTGTGTGTGTGCATGTGTGCGTGTGTTTGTGTGTGTGTGTGTGTGTGTGCGTGTGTGTGTGCAAGTAGACTGACGAGGCAAACCTGCTTCGGTTTTTAGATCCCATCTCACACAGCCTCTGTTGGCTTGAGGAAATCAAACATCAAACATGCACAGGAAATACTCCAGATCATCAGGTTGACACGAATCCTCATGAGGAATGACCTCTGGAAAACCCCATTTTAAGGTCGAACCCTCTCCTCTAACTTCAGCTGTTGGTGACATGCATTCAGACAGCTCCAGACTCTGAAAAGGTCTGAATATTCAGCCAGGACAGAGAACACCATCCTTTTGAACATCTTGTGATTCTCGTCCGTTCCAATTTAGTCATTATGACATTTGCAAGAACCAGTCCCAATAGTTGATCCCATGTACCCACTATCTGTTTTAGGTTTTTAGGTTTTTTTCTATGAAACTCGTCCTGGCTTAACTATCAGACTTGCATGTCAGCGGATGCTGACTGGGTAGCATCGGGGTGGAGCTACAAGGAAGACCGGAGAGGGACAGGGACAAAGAGAAGGAACACAACTGTAACAATATACAGAATAATCGCGTCAGTGCGGTTCATTCATTGCGCGGTAAATCAATTTCCTCATAGCTTTGAAATATATTCATGAAGATACTGATTAGTGAAAGTGTGTGTGTGTGGCTGTTTGGCCATTTCTTCCGATTTGCTTTGGGAGAATAATGTGCCTCTCCTTTAAATCTTTTATGACCTCAAAAAAAAAATAAAGATCAACAGACTTTTAAAGGATCTGCAAACCTTTTTGGTTTTTTTTACATGAGGGTAACGTGTGTTCATGTTGCATCCGTATGCTTTCAAGGCTAAAGTGAAGTAACCCCAATCAGAGCCCGCCCTTATAATGAATACCGGACTGTCTCATGAAAAAGAAACTGTAGAACACAAAGTTGGTGCCATTCTTTTTGCTTCCAGCTTTGATTTTGGTTTGGGAGCAGAATGACAGCAATGCGGTCCTGCCACTGGGAAGACGAGAGGTTGGAGGACGTCTGACAGTCACTCTCATGGTGTGGTTGAGGAGTGGCAGCAACACGTCATAAAAACTCTCCCCAAACTATCCTCAAAGTTAAATATGGCATCTTTTTGTGTTTATCGAGAGGTAACAGTATAGTTAAAATAACATAAAGGGTCATAGAATAAAAAAATAGAATCTTTTCTCATTTTAATTCAGTTTTTTAATTGATTTCACAGTAAGAGCCTGAGTGTGGCAAATATGAGTCAGGTTGGATATTGATATTGTGTTTGTTCACCAGCTTAAGACGTGTCAATCAGACACGTTTTTTGTGACATCACAATGTGCTCCTGAGAAACTTGAAGCCTCACATAGACTGAGACCCAGAGTCGTAAAACTTTTCAACTGAAAAATATTTGCATATTCATAGTTTCGTAGATCTTTTTTTGTTGCTTTTTCTAATCACATCAAACACAAATCATTGATTAGAGCAATGTGGCTGTTTTTCGGATTTGATTTGTGCTTTGTGTTGTTAATGTTGTTTTCATCAACATGAAATAGTGGAAAATCAAAATATCTCGTTGCAAAGCATAACACCCGCAGAGATAGATGGGTACTCCCTCCTTCCTCTCATCTTCTTCTTCCTCCACTTTTGTTTTTTCACCTCTCCATCTCTGTCCTCTCTCTTTCCTCCCCCTCTCTTCTCTGTCCTCCCTCCTCCCTGTCTGTCTTAATTGTTTGTCTCCTACTTCTTTACCCTTTCCGTCTCTTCCTCCTCTCTCCTCTTGCTATTTACTTTGGTTCCGATACTAACTCCTTCCTTTCTCTCCTCCTCGCCGCCCTCCCTCTCCCACCTTCCTCCCCACTCCCCATCCCTGCTCTCTCCGATCTCCTTTCTCCTCCCTGATTTCAGTCCCTCCCTCCCTCCCTCTCTTTCTCTCTGTAGTGAAAGAAGGAGTTTTGAGAGAGAGAGAGAGAGAGAGAGAGAAAGAGAGAGAGACCGGAGGAGAAGGTTGAAGGGGAGGGGTGGGACCCTATAAGAGCAGCCGACTCCAGCCTCCACGTAGCCAGGAAAACCACGCTCAGACCGAGAGAGGGAAACATACACTGACGATCCTGAACCCGCACCCGAGGGACTCCCGTAGGCACCCGTATTCTCTCGCCAACACAGGTAAGAAGAACCTGGGGGAGGCTGGAGGAGGAGTGGGAAGAGAAATGGCTTGACCTCTGACCTTTGATACAGAACCTTTTGCACTTTCGTCACATAAGTGATGACTGACATTTTGTCACATTGGTACCACATTCGCGGTCAGGAAAGTCAGACCTAAAAGGACCTGCGGCCGTCTCCCTCTCAGTAAAGCGGAATAGAGTTTCATATCCCTTTGCCTCCTCTGCAGCTGCATCTAATGTTGGTGATGTAGCAATGGCAGTTGAAATTACAGAGCCCAATGAATGACAATAAATGCTTCTTAAATGTGAATTCGCTTAAATCTAAATTTGACAAAAACATTCGGGGGCACAAGGGATGAAAAAGGCGAGACGTGTTTGTCAGCATTTTATCAGGCCTGTTAATAGCAACGCTTTCCTATCCCGGATCAGTCTTTGTCTCCATCGCTCCATCATCCACAGCTGCTGTAGGATAATTACTGCAGCTATTGTCACTAATCGTCAGAGGGTCCTGACCTTTGTGCTCCACGCATCTGAAGGAGCAACGGCCGACCATTGCGTCCTAAAATGCCCAAGGTTAAAAATGTGCGTTTGAGTGCAACAACAGGGAGCACGAGGTGAGGAAGCTCCGTCTGTGGATGACACATGCTGTTTGTGATGTCACCGTGCTGGTGTTGAGTAAAGAGGGAAAGGTCATAAATCGCTGGGGCCATGATTTTGGTCATGAATCAGGCCACGATTCGCTGCTGCGCTCCGGTGGGTTTCATGAATGGAGGGGGGGGAGTCCGTTTGTGTTTACACTGTAGCTCAAGACGGAGTACTCAGAGGTAATTCAGGTTAGTGCCCACACGTTAATCAGGGTCCGATTTTTCCCAAGCTCAATTCATCACGGGACTATTTTTAGATTTTTAGATTTCCAGTCTTTGTATTCCCCTGAAAAAATAACCAAGTCAATATTTTGATGCTTTTGTTTTTATAAGCAGTGGCTTCTTATTTCTGCTTGATATCAATTTAATTTGAATTTGTTACTCGGGTCTTGACATTCAGAACTTCACGGACTGAAATAGGACGGCCTGAACAAAGACAGCCCTGTCAATGGATTTTATTGACCACATATAAAGCATCTGGCCACATCTGGCCAATGATTTTGCTGTGGATCTCTCTCTTTATGAGCATGAACCATACGGACCTATCAGAGGCTGTTATAGACTATAGAACTGACTGAATGTATATGATTCCAATCAGATCTTTTATCAAGTTCATTCAATCCCAATTTGAAAAATAATCAAAACATTTTCTATTTCATATTTAGTTTAGATAAAATATATAGCATTATAATGCAATAGTAGTAGTAGTAGCAGTAGTAGTAGTAGTAGTAGTAGTAGTAGTATAGTGGTGGTGGTATTAATGGTGTTGCAGCCTGCTTCTGTGGAAGTTCTGCGAACATTATTGTCATTATGCCTTCGGGCATCTTTATGTAAAACTCATTATAAAGAGATACATGTTTTTTTAAGCCCTAAATGTACGAAGTCAATAATGAACTTGAGGGTTGATTGTGCCCTTTTAATTTATTTATTCACACTGAATAATTAACAGAGTGTTTTTGTTTAGCTCGGGGCTCACTTTTCATTTGACCTTGGAAGGAATCTGCTGAAACGCAGGCACAGTTCATGAGTGGACAAAAAAAGTCTCAACAATTGCCGATGATGACTTATGATAAAGGTTCCGTTATCTAATTCGAGCATATGAGCGTGACGAAAGCCTCCTGCACATCGTCATGGAGAGGCGGATGTAGAACTGCTGGTCACGCTCAGTTACCGCATCTGACCGAAATCTAGAGGCCCCTCTCTCGTTCCTCAGGGCAAAAATACTCAAAGCATTTGGGCTTGCTGTGAATTTTACCTGTGATTAGCGTCTGAAAATGTTTGTACTATGTTCTGTCTCTTCTGCATTGTCTGGGTGAGAGAATGTCTTCATGTCTGCGTATAAAAGCAGGCGTAATTAAACTACAGCCTAATTATGTATGGATACAGTATCTTTATAGTTAAAATGAATATTTGAAAACTGAATGAAGACACCAGATAGAATTGTGTCATATCCTTAACTGCATTGTAAAATGACACTGGAAACACAACAGCCGCTGGTGATGAATGTTGATGTTCTGTGGGAGATTTAAATAGAGTTGCTTTGGACAACTGGACCAACACAGAGGAGGAGACATGCGCAACTTTGAGAGAGAGGGGGAAGAGAATTGGAAGGAAGTATAAAAATAAACACATGCCCAGGCAGTAACGGACAAAGGCAAAGACATCACTTCTCATGATCTAGCTGTTTGTCTGGTGGTCAGACATTACAGATGTTCACACACGTGTCCACAGAGTGGGCGTGTTGACACATCTCCAGCCAAAGGGAACCTTCAGAGGAACACCTATTGGAGTAGAAGTTCAAACAGAAGATGTTTGAAATATCTCACACACCCTTCGTGAACCTTTTGGTGCAAGGCAATCACAGACTAATGGCAAGGCCTCACTTGTACTTCGCAGTCAAACCTCAATAAGTAATGACAAGTCATGCTTTGAGAAAACACTTCCATTTCCCCCCCAGACTTTAAATACCCCAACAAAATGATGTCCACCTACACAAAGGAAGTAGCTGAATGCTCCTTTACCTGAGGTTTAACCCCAAATCACAAGTGGTATTGGTCAGAAATCACTGTCATCCAACAGCGATGGCAGTTTCTGATATTTTTAATTTTCTGTTAAAAAGGAAAAAACTAAAAAAAAAACTAAAAAAAAAAACGAGAAACCCAAACTTTATCAAAAGAAAATTCATTTAACCTTCAGCTTAAAAGAAATTCACTGAAGCACCAATCATTCAGAACATTTTACTGAGTTGCAGTGCCTTTTTCCTCCGTCCGTGGCTCATGGGCCTCCTGGCGTGAGCATCCTCTTCGAGCCATCTCCTCTCCCCCTTTGGCATCAGCGCACACACACTTCATTAGCCTTACGGATAAACTCCCCTGACCGCGAGAAACCATTCAAAGGCAGGACGGGGAAAATAAAGAGAGGATGAGGGGGGGGGGGCACCAGGTCGCTGGCCATACAATATGGTACCGGCGTGTACATCTCTGGTGGCTGCACTGACTTAACTGCGAACGTGTGGAGTTAATCCAGACATACAATGTTGTGAACACGACGGGGTCCCTGTCCATCCTTTTGTGCAGGGAGGATTTTCGCAGAGGCTTTTCTCAGGTCGCCCTCCAGCCTCCAGTGTGTTCCTCTTTCCCTCTGTTTTTTTCCGCATCAAAAAGGAGACCTGACTCCCGCCAAATGCTGCACTCGTTTATAATGCGATAATCGATATGGACTTTCTTATTCTGTTGATGACTACACAGCTGTTCTGTGGTATAGCACTATCTATCTATCTGTGATATACTATCGAAGCAGAAAGGACACAACCCTTCCTCAGGCTCTGTGACTTCTATAGGGACCGAAGCATTGGATACAATGTATCATTTGTGGTCAGTTGTCACTCCAATGCCCACAAAGCATTTTACCCATACATAAACTGCATGTGGCCCTCATAAAAGATGCATAATTAATGTTTTTTCTCTCACCGTGGCATTTGAAACCCAGGAGAATCATTGTTTGTAAAAACCCTCCCGTGGCCTGTGTGTGAGACATCCCAGTCTGAGGGACAGGCACACGGGCTCCAAGGAAGAGACACTATATCTTTAGTCCGAGTCATCCACAACTTCTGACATCCAAAATTTCTCCAACTTGAAAAGAGCCACCAACTAAGTGCAAAATGTCCAGTGGGAGGCACAACTCCAAGAAGTGAACCAGGAAGACAGAAATCCTTTTTTTTGGGCAAATGTGCTTGGTGAGCAACTTTCAATCAAAAGACTGGGTGCCATTTTGTAAATCAGTGCCTGCTTTACAAGTATCCAGCTATTGGATTAGAGGATATGATTGTGCGACAGCACCGTCGCTGACCAGTTCTGTCTCAAATCAGAGTCAGTCACTGTGTACAAACACCATGCAGACGACGATCATAGCATGCGACTATAACACTTTCTTGAAGTCATCAGATGTGGAAAATGTATTTAACGGTGGCCGCCCTTCCGCTGCACAGTGAACCATCTGGGAACAACCCCTATCGATTTCTGGATTTAAGAAAAGTAAAATGGTGCTTGACGCTTATTAGTAGAGCGTGATGTTTAAGCTAATAGGCAATTTTTGACCTCACAGAAATCTTATTTCTCCCACACATACAGTAAATGGCAAAGCGATTGAGTCATTGTTATTATTATTGTTAATGTTAAAATGCCTGTAAAACACCATGTCACACGTATTAAATGTGTGTAATTAGAAGTGCTAGATATGCTGTTGAGTAACACAATATTAATTTTTTCTTCTTCTTACACACACTGATGGTTACCAATATGATGTCCTGAACTACTAAGGCTTTGATGGACTTTCAGTGACTTAGGACATATTGGACACACAACAAGAAGAAGATTTTTGCACTCAAACTGTGGCGTCAAGTGAGCACCTGACACAAGTATTTTAAGACAATGGTACCCCATTTTACAAGTCTGTGCCATGTCACTGTGATCCTGCATGTCATGCGATCATCTCAGAGGCCGACTTTTGAGTCCTCAAGCTCACAGAGGTCCGGAGGATGAGAGCGCCTCTCGGATTCCTCTGGGCAAATTCAATGAGTCTGTGATTGGACACATTTTTATTTCATTTTCACCTGTCATAGAAGAAAAGGCCCCGGTGTAACAAATATCACGATTGATGGTTCCTTCCCATGTGTTTGTGTCAGTGAACCAGTCACACACCACCTGTGCTGCGAGTTTGAAAAAAATGCTCGTTTCATTTTGTTTAACGACATAGTAATAATTCATAAAGTAGAAAGACAAAGGGAAAAACAAATACACAAAACCTCAACAAACAAAAAAATCGATTTGAGATGAAGACGGAATGGATCTGGCATGCCTGCGTAAGTGTGTGGGCGCACACCTCCCGACCGTTAATTGACCTTAGGTTATCAGATGCATCGGGGAGGGAAATTGATTTAGTTTAGTGTGTCTGTAATAGCTTCAACATATAATCTACCGTCGTGTCACACACAAACACACACCTACGCACACACACACACTTTCTGACTGACAGGGAACAGCTTGTAAAAGCACTAAAGGTTTCCTCTGAAGGTTTCCTCTTGCCCGAGCTGTGTAAAAACGCCCACATCTGTGGACACACTTGTGAGCTGACAAGACCTTGTGACCAGGAGACAAAAGGTTAGATCACAAGAAGTTAATGTCTTTGGCTAATAGGGGAGCAAATGCACCGTTACTGCCTGGACATATATTTATTTTTTATACTTCCTTCCAACAAACCCTTGCAATATATTTACTGTCAAATTGTTGGATGGATGAAGTGATGACCACTAAGGCCAACTGTTGAATAAATCTCTTAAATGTTCTGCATATCAATGGGAAATTGTTTAATGTAGGACCTAGCACCTTAAGCTTTTTCCTGAGTTTGTTAACATCTTGATACAAAATGTAGACACAAACTTTTTTTTTGTTGTTGACACAAATAGTAGGGCCTTCCTTCAACTAAGCCTTCTATCTTCTATGCCAGCGGTAGTTTTGTCACGTTTGATGTCTTTGCTGTGTGCGTGAGAGACAAAGGATGAGCGTGAGATAGTGAAAGAACAGAGAGCCGGGCAGTGAAAGAACTTGAGTGGGTGAGGGGAGGGGACACGACAGATCAGTCAGTAGGTAGTTAATGTACGTAGGTAGTGACGGGGACGATTAATATGTACGTTTGACTCTTTTTTTTTTATCAAACTGATTTGTGGAAAAGATTAAGTGTCCTGAAATGTGTCAAATCAATGACCCCCCCCCCCCACAATTAGCTATCAATATTAAAACAAAGAGCAAAGTGTATTTTGACTGTGCCCGGGACAAGTTGTCAGTCAAAGTGACTCTTCTGACAGATTATGTAGTCGGCCATCTGGCTTTCAGGCAGAAGACTAAATAACATTTAATTACCCGTCAAACTCTCATCAACCCATCAACTAACAAAGCCAATGCCATGAACACACTCAAGTTATTCTCCTCGCTCCCTCAAGGGGTTTAAAGTTATTGTTCTTAAATATCTGTGTTTAAATTTGTTATACATAAAGGCATGGTTAGTTATTTAGTTCATATGTGTTAGTACTTGAAAATATCCTATAAAAGCTTGTTTTTGTATTTTCTCCATGATCACCAGGCAATTGAACATCACTGTATTAAAAACAAAAAATCCATTCAAAAAAGGCAATTTCTACTGTCTTGCTGTTTTTTTTTTTTTGCATTTTTGCACCATCACCATGTGTCCACTTTCCAGCAAGTTAGAAAAGTACACGGTGCACTGATGTGAATTGGATGATATTGTGTTTTTATTAAATTCAAGTGACGTAATAATCTGCAGTTGGGCTTTTAGGAATCAAGACGAAGCCCGGGACGGAGACACACTGCTCCTCTGTTCAACCATGCACGCATAATCCGGCTTTAAGTCGCTCTTCGCCTGGGAGTAATTTATTTCATGCTTCCTGTTCTTGATGAGAAACGGACAGTAATGGAGAGAAATGACGGTGGAGGGAGTTGATAACATGGTGTAAGACTTTTCTGCTCAGAGTGGGTTGCTGTTGGATGAGGACACTGGGAATCGGAGGGGAACTAACACCTGAATATTTTGTTAACTTTAAATGTACTTATTAATGGATGACAAAACTTTTTAGGCGTGGAGATGGTGGTGATGTCGAAGACATTTTCCACTTAACTGGGCAGAGCTTTCTGAGAATGCTTGTAAATATAAATACTTTTCGAGGGCAATTCTGCTGATGTCCGCTTCTATATCGAAGTACGGGTCATGTTTTGCAGAACACTTTTGGTGTTCACTGCTCCTTGCGTCTTTGATTGGATGATTTGCTTCGTGCATTCACAACAGGTTGATCCTCAATGAGATGTGCCATTTTCTTTGCTTTTGCAGAAGTACCCTAGCTCTATGGACACGCACATTTCACATTTTTCCTTTCATCAGAAAGGTGGTCCTCGTCATCGTCTACCAGCCCGTAAAAAACGCCATCAGCAGCACCTCAGCACAGCACGGAGACAGTAATGACTTAATTAACTGGTTTATTTCACGGTTAATCAGTTAATTAAAAGCAAAGTAATTAGGTTTTAAAGGTTCTCAGGAGAACCCGGCAGATGTCAGTAAAGGATTATTGAAAAAAAAACAAAAAAACATTGAGAAGTCCTGCTCATTTTTATCAAGCGTCCATCGACATACAATACTGTAAGACAAAAGGGACAGACAGATAAAGACTATATTGAATGGGTATTTGTGTGTGAAAATACGGGTGTACACACACATACTGTATCTATAGTATTCTGAGTGACATGTATGTCTGTCTGGTTAGGAAGTCAGGCTTTCATCGTTTCTTGTTTTCACCTAGAAAGAGTTAGGAATGGTTGCGACTGCTCGTTGCACATGTTGCTATCAAAATGAGTTCTCTGGCTATGTTTATCTTTGATTATGTTAAGTTTGACCAGATAAAGATTACTGTAAATATCAGTCTCATTTGGGGTGGAGAATTGTGCAGCCCTAAACATCAAATGCAGCACTTATCAAGTAGCTTTAAAACCTATTTCTTTGTATAGAAATTCCAGTGTCATGGCTCTAGGGGACAAAGACAACATTGGTCTGCTGGTTAGTTGGGTCATCACTTCAGGTCCAGACTGAAATATCTCAACGACTATTCGACGAAATGCCAGAATTTCCGTGCAGACGTTTATGATTATTCAGAATTTGGTGATCTCTTAACTCTTCTCCCTTTTCCTGAAACTACTAGATAGATTCTCATTACATTTGTCGCAAGCATCTGTCTCCCCTTGGGGATGATCGGGAATAACTGTTCTGATCCTTAAATTTTAGGTTCTCCAAAACTTTGGTCAAAGCTAGAGTGTGTAATATTTAGAAGAACATATTCACAGAAATCGAATATATTGTCCATAACTATGTGTTCGTATATGTATATTCACCTGCAACAAAGAACCAATGTTTTTTTCGCCAACTTTGAATGAGTTAAATAAGGTTACATTAGGGGGACCCCACCTCCGTGTAAGTTGATTTGTCTTGCATTCCGGTTCAACTGCGAAAAATCACAACCTCTGTGGTCCGAGTTCCGAGGTATAATGGAACGCAGCATTAAATCCAGTTGCAGAAAACGGTCAAGAATACGTCGCATTCGCATTGAATTTCCAGCACTGCGGGAAACTGTTAATGGAATCAGCGATGCGCCATCGTAAAGTGTCCCCTGTCGGGTGCTCAGTTAGTTGAAACTTTACCACCAGATGCAGCCAGAAAAGGACAAAAATTATACACTGGGGCTTTAATGAGCAACTACTTAGTTTTAATCAGCAAAAACGTATACCTTCTAAACGTCAGTATGTCAGCATAGTCATTTAATATTGTTCAAAGTTCTGATGTTTGCATTAAGCTCAGAGTATAGTGCTGTGCGTCCTTACAACCTTGCAGAATTCAAGCTTACTACTCTTTTTGACAAGTTGGGAGTGAGTGTTTACGTTGGTTTATGTATTACGCATTTCCTTTGCTCATTACATAATTCTGGTTACATATACCTACACATACACCCTCTGGCCAGACCTCAGTGGAGAAATGAGGTGTAAAACATGTGGCTCCTTCATGCATAGCCAGCACAATGGCAGCTATTATTCTCGAAGCACCGAGTCACTGACAGGAGGGTGGCGAATAAGATGAGTTGGGGTCAAGTGAACTCGCCCAGGCTGTTTGTCTAAATCTTCCCGTCGTGTCCCCCCATCCTCCGCAGCTCTCCTACGACGTTCCCATCTAAAATGGCTTTGCGGCTTCTCTGTCCTTCCCCCGACAAACGCCTCCTCTTTCCTGCTAAAATGAAATCAAGACGACGCGACACGCCCTTTCATCGTTTACACACAAGGAGACTTGATTGTTTTGTATGATTTTTTTTTTTTACAGATCTGCTGTTTTTATGGTTAGTTATGGGTAGTGGATTGGAATGAACGGTGCAATTACACTTTCATCAGGTTTAATTAATCGGAATAATTTTCACATTTTAGAGACACGCGTAATGTTCGATTGACGACAAATTCATTTGACTTTCTGCCACGTCAGTTTAGCAGATAATGGCGTCCTACAGCGGAAAGAGCAGAGAGGCAGTGTGCTTGTATGAATGTATTTGAGTGCGTCTACATATGCACTGCATAATGGGCATATTTGTGTGTTAGGCACGTGTTTGTGTCTGTGTTTGGGTTTGTGTGTCTGACTTTTGTGCGTGTGCGTGTGTTTGGCACCGACTAACAGTGACTCAGTCTGCTGCCGGAGGCATTAATTGAGGCATCAATTAAAGGAGTTAACGAGTTTGTTTAATGAGATGCAAACTCTGGTTGTATTCCTGACGTCAGGCTCACCAGACTGGGCCGTTCCTCCCACAATTAGGTCAAATAAATTTGTTTTCCTCTTTCTTCATTCTTCCTGTACTCTCTGTCTATTTTTGACACCTTTTGAAAAATCCGCTTCGCTCACCGTCGCTCCATCTATCTGTCTACTTTGTGTCCCGTTCAGCTCACTGCTGTCATTTATCGCTCTCTTATTGTCCTCCATGCGTCTCTTGTTTTGGCGCCGGAAGCCTAAAACATCGAGGCCTGCTGATTCTTTACCGTCATTATGGACACAAACATACAACTAATGGAAAAAATGTTAAATGTTAGTTCTCATGTATTGACACTATGACCAGCCATTTTTGTTTTGCACTGTACATACAATCAAAATTAGCTTGTATGTGTGTATTCGGATTCAAATGTTCAGCTTTGTTGTTTGTCTAACCGTAACGTACTAGGCCAAATGGCAACTCACCGTGACATCACCCACTGGTTTCTGAAATGTCGTTTTGAATACCTTGAGTTTAGTTTTCTGACCAGCGCCACCTTGGTTTTTCGCAACAATAGTAACCGGAGTAACCAAGTAACCATATTTGGAGGATCGTGGTGTGGGTCTGACTGAGAGCTCATCCACCATGCGTCCACCCACACCCTTTGATTGAACAGTACTAGCTGTCAATCATGGCTATTTTACTCTAAATGAGACCCTAAATCTACAAAATAAAAATGAAGCTGTATTGAAGAAAATTAAAAAAAAATAGCGATTCAGACCATAAACTACTTAGGACAATGTTTACTGACTTTAAAGATCAAGTGGAAAGTAGAGTCATCTTCTCATAGACTTCTATAGAAACGGACTTGTTTTTTATAACCAGTGGAGTCGCCCTCTGTTGGTCATTCTAGAGAATTCCGGTTTCAGGCACTTCCGCATTGGCTTCCCTTTCCGGACCTGGTTCCATTTTTATACACAGTCTATGGTCATGGTTAGCCCCCTGCTGCACACTGCACTGGCTGATAGCTGTGCATATTACAATAGCTTTTCTTACAATAGAGGTTTCTAGTTGGGTTTTGTGAGGTTATCTTCTCCCTCATACATGCTGCCAGTCTGCCACGAGCTCACAGATACACACCAGGGAGTCTTGTGTGGGAGCAACACAAGTCAAGCCTGTTTTTTTTCGTGACTGAGGACAAAGATTTTTAGTTATTATTACCGAGATTTACTCATGCTAATTTGACTCTGCACTGAAGCCCCTACAAGGATACATTGATATTTTTTTTGTGTGTTTTAAAAGACAAAGGTCCTTCTCACTACAAAAAAAATGCATTCCTAATAAAATGAATCAGCAGAAGCTATAAGGTGTAGAAGCTACTTTTACTGCATTCTA